>NW_027225602.1:300000-600000 GCF_038994185.2 Dermacentor albipictus
AGGTGACACGGAGCCGTCTGTGTACACATGAACATATGTCTGGTATTCTGACCAGATGCACGCGAGAGCAAGTTGTTGTAGTCCACTGACGGGAACCAATGATTTCTTTAGTATGCCGGGGACATGTACGCACACGGAAGGTTGAACCATCACCCATGGTGGTTTGACGGGGTGATATGGAAGGGCATAGCCTGTTGTTATGTGGGGTAGATGGCAGCGGAGTGCACTTGTGAAACTGCTTTCCGGACGCTCATGTAGAACCGACGTCAATGGATGGCAATGGTGTCGTGTCAGTAAGCGTAAATACACACGAAGTGGTTCGTGGGACAGGTATATCGGTAATGGGCATACGTGGGCTTCCTCAATTGTGCCTTTGTTGGAGGCACGCCGTGGCAACCCGAGGCATATTTTGAGTGCCTGCGCTTGGACGCTCTCTAATGTCCGTAAGCAGGAAATGCTCAAGTTTGAGAGTATCGGAAGGCTGTATCGAATGTAGCCCACGAAAAGAGACTGATAAAGTCTTAGTAATGAGCCTTCCGTGGGGCCCCATTTCATGCCTGTTGCGAAGCGAAGAACATGGCAAAACAGATTAAGTTTTTGCTTCAACATGTTAATTTAAACCAGAGGTTTATACAGTGGCTATAGAAATTTGATCGGTGAAATCATTCTATAGAAGGAATGAAGAAAAAAATTGGAGGACGCTTAAGCTTCGCCTTCAAGAGTGGGACGCGACAGCGTTCCCGTCGACCCGCCAAGGGGTATATGACAATGCGCTACGGCACAGCAATCACTTACGATGCGCCCCGCATCGGACTTAGCGCCCACCTATCACGCGGTGAGCGTCGAGCAACGCAGCGTTGGGCGCGGCAACGAAACGTGCGCCTGAGCGAACGAAACGAACCAAAGAACTCGGTGTCTCGGAGGGGAAACGATCTCGTGATCGGCACGGGCAGAGAGATAGATAGTAATCTAAACCGGAAGCACGGCGAAGCGTCGTCAGGGGAGAGGGAGTCCCGCGACGCGCCTGGCAGCGGTCCCAATGCGCGCGCGGCGCGCCTCCTGTCGGGGCAGCGCCGTACATTGAGAGGAGGGGGTCTTCTGTGTTTGCCGCAAGATGGCTCTGCGTGTGCGGAAAGCGCAGAAGAAATGCAGCGGAAACGCACTTCGCAACTCGTGTAATTGTGACTTCTGTACGTTACATGTTCATAATTACCGATATACACCGCAGTATAACTTTCTACGGCTCGTTTCGAAGGCAACACCGCATTCACTAGAGGCGCGTTTGCACCGCTTGGAAGCAACGAACTCGTGGCTGAGTGGTAGCGTCTCCGTCTCACACTCCGGAGACCTGGGTTCGATTCCCACCGGGCCAATCTTGGAAGTTGCTTTTTATTTATGAAGCGCCTGCCGTGATTTATCGCTCACGGTCAACGCCGCCGACGCCGACGACACCGGCTTTTCTGCGACACGAGCTCCTTAACGCTATCGCGTTAACATGCTTCTTAAGAGCCTATGTAGCCTTTATGAGAATGAATGCGAAATGCCAGGTACTTACATTGTTGACATAGGAAACAGTAAATGTGAGTTACAAAAGTATGCCGCACTACGTTACAGAGGTGCGCGAATTTGATGTCGAAATAGGCGTGTTCTTCAGTCTGAGCAACCAACACGTCAAGCTTTACTTGACGAGCGACGTCACGATATTTCCAAAGTAATTCCGGAAATATACTCCGAAGGTAGTCTACTAACAAATACTAATGACATAATTTCCCAGTTCGAAACTTTCTGCACTATGTTGTTTAGTGCTCCTCCGGACGATCACGATGCAAAAGTTTTCGAGAGTTTTGTATCTCTTGGAAAACCATTACAGGATAATGACTGTGCAGTCATCAGTGGTAGCCTTACGATCCAAGAAATTGAGCTAGCAATTGATCATCTGCCTTTCTCGAAAACACCCCGCCCCGATGGACTTTCAAGTTAATTTTACAAAGCTTTCAAATCAATTATCAGCCCTATATTATTGCATAATTTTCTTACAAGTTTATAGGTCGACGCCCTTCCACCGTCTTTTTGCAAAACCCACACAGTTTTAATTCCCAAAAGTTCAGATAAAGAGAAACTGCGATCTGTTGAAGGCCACCGACCAATCACATTGTCAAACGTGGATTACAAAAATTTTGCGATAGTTCTATCTAATAGATTGCAATTTGCCATATAAATTCTAATTGATTTCCATCAGACGTGTGGAATCAGGCGCTGACCAATTCAAACCAACACACATATTGCCCGTACACTTCTTCCATACTGTTATGGTTCCACTGAGCAGCTTGCAATGCACCAGGTAGACCTTGCTAAAGCTTTTGATCGTGTCAGTCACTTCTATTTTTAATTTCTCTTCTGCTGTATGTCAATGTTGGCTCCATTGTGTTGAAAGACCTTAGGCTTTGCTACACCTGTGGTACTACTCCTTTAGTTATTAATGGCTAACCCTCCGAACCCATTTCCATTTGCTCATCAGTAAAACAAGGATGCTCGGTGTCCCCACTACTATTCGCCCTTCACCTGGAACCGCTATGCTTAAGTGTAATTCAGTCGAGTCATATCCATGGCTTCAATATACTGGGTAATGAAGTAAAAATCTTAGCTTCTGCAGACGTTCTAGCGTTTTTTTACGCGGTAAGTCCAGTTTTGAAAAGGTAGCATCGAGAACAGAACAGTTTGGCAGCGTATCAGGAGCGCGAATGAACTCCTCAAAAAGTTTAGGCTTATGGTTTGGGTCATGGTGCTTTACACCAGAACAGTTTGCAGGCGTTAAGTGGACTGATGTCCCGCCAAAGTGTCTTGGCGTGCCGCTAGACACATATAAATTAAGCGCACGCTATTGGAAAGAACGGGTTTTGGCCCGGAAAAGTTACGCTCAGACATTCGTTCCACAACGACTTTCTATTTTTGGGAAAGCCGAAGCCTGCAATGAGTTCTTGGCAACAAAAATTTTCGATGTATTGCAAGTTATTCATTGTGCTAGGCTATACATCCAACGCTTTCACCGTGTCTTTGCAACCTTCGTATTGTCTTCAACTTTTGAGCCCATGAGGCGAGACAATACTATTAGGCCTGTTAGTGAAGGTGGGCTGGGTTTAGTACATCTTTATGTGCCGCAAATAGTGTCTCGTTTCTTCTTTTTTCGCGATACTTCGCAACCTACAATTCCGTCATACGTGGAAGTCGTACTTGTTAATGCGTTAACTGATTTAGTTGTTTCTTCAAATTTTTCTTCACGCTTATCCCTTATGAAAATATGAGATGAGTTTCACATGAAAGTCTGACGAGTTTTGACATCACAGCCATTAGACTTTCTGATGAGTTTCTTTGAAATTTTCTGATGTATTCCTAATGCCGTTCTATAACATATTGGCCACCGTCTTTCTGTAGAACTCTTGACGAGTGCTTTTCTTGTGAGCATGAAATGTCTTCCTAATGTGCGCTCCAAAGTAGTTTTCTTGTGAATTTCTCACGTCTTCCTAGCCAATCTCTAATGAGCTTATACATTAGACTGCCGGTGCTCGTATTACTCCTATAACAAAATTGGCCACCACGTGTGGTAACATTTTCTCATGTGTCCCAATGGCAGTGAGACCTTATTTAAATATGTTATCTGTGTGTGACTCTCTTTGGTGCTATATATATGCAGCCTGTATGCATGTATGTCCAGTGAAGATGCAGCACTTCTGACATGTACATGGGCCCTACATATGCTGCATGTTAGACGTTACTCAACGAAAGAAATTTAACAAGAACATTTATTGGGCATATCAATGCTTCCTCAAATGCAGAAGGAGGTTAAATGAAAGGAAAACACAGTATCAGCCTGGTTACGGATGTGATATCTCCCTTTCATTTAATCTCGCTACTTATCACTGAGGAGAGGCTGTTCTTGAGGTGGAGTGTCGTCATCTTGAAGTAAGTGCATGTGTACCCTGCATGGTAGAAAGGACAGATAATTAACAAAACTTGGCAATCAACCACAGAAATACACGCTGTATCACTTGCTGCAGAACGGTCTGGAGACGTTATAGCTAGTTCTGCGAAAAATTTATGTGGTGTCGGTTCACACAAAGTTGAGGAACCACTGTGTGGCCTTTGGGTGCAGCAGTAACTACAGTAAGCAGAAATTGCTCTTGGCTGAACAAATGTGCAACATGTATCAGCTGTGGCGTGTGTACATGTCGTGAACTACTTCAGCTATATCGGTTTCCACTTGACAAAGGACAGCAGTGTCTGTGGATTGCTAGCGTAAATGAGAAATTCTCACTAATTACTTGGCATGGAAATGAGCGTAGGAGTGTGTGTATGGGCAACCCCATGCATCCCAGAGACATCGAAGTGCCAGTCGTTTTAGAATATTTGCATCAGCTACGGGCACAGTTCTCGTACATTCCAAGCCTACTATATCATGCATGTGTTGGCCTCCTGAATGATGGCATATATCCCATTCAAGAAATACACCACACCATGTCTGGGGTTTTTTATCATTTACACCCGAGGACTGCTTTCAGAGGGAGGGCACAAGTTGAAAAACAAATGCGTAGAAGCATGACAAACAAGCTTGCATAAAAATAATTTAATAAATAAGCATGGTGGTTGCTATGCCACGTCATTAGAGAGTATTCCTCTTTGTCATGCAATCATAATGAGCGTCGACTGACACACGTCCCATTTTTGGCTGTGGTATTCTTCACTGATTTTGTTGTATCAGTTGGTTGCCATAGGCGAACGAAACAGATAAACAAGCTAAATCCAGTGCACAGCTTGTCGTGTCAATGCATGGTCAAATAAGACGAGCACACTAGTCCTTTGAGTGAATTATGGTGCTCTCCTAGGCGCATGCTGAGGCACCGGCTAGTCAGCGTGCCCGATGTACATTGGACCAAATATGCACGTGATCAAAAGGGTAGCCTACATTAACCGTGAAAGATACGAGACAAATTTTGGGTATTTTTAACTAAGCAAGCCTCCAATGCCTGGGTGCCTTTGTCAATTCACTTGTGGACTGCAATGCACGTATATTTTCAGCAAAAATAAATTAGGCAGCATATGCACAACAGTCATGTTGTATGGTCTCCCTTCCCTCGCTGCGCAAATTTTGTCCTCAAAAGTTACATGAACTGATTGAATTGAAAATTGAATCGAGAAACGGAAGGAGGCAAGCGAGGCTTGCTTGGTTAAAGGTAGCACAAAATTTGTCCAGTGCGTGTCAGAGGCACTGTGCTGTATTTCTTTTACATGTGGTCAAATGTACATAGCGCAGACTGGCTGGTGCCTAAATATGTACCTGTGAGATCACCATATTTCATTCAAAAGACCAGTATGCTCGTCCGACTTGGCCACACATATCTGCAATGGGGCTTCAGGCCAGATTAGGATTGTTTATCTGTTTTCACCCATGGCTGAAAATTGGCAAGAGAAATCAGTCAGGCGCACCACATAAATAACAATAAGTGTGAGCCAGCCCCATTATCAATGCATGAAGAAAGGCATCCTTTGTAGATTACAAGGGATAGAAATTAGTCTGTGCCTATTTACTTTTTTGTATGCAGACACCATTTACAATGATTTTATGCCTTTGAATTATAACTTCTGCCATCCCTCTCAAATTAACTGGTGCACAACACACGTGCACATCCAGTGCTATTTTTGTTAGTCCTTCCAACAACTTAAACAGTCAGTTGTTAGCCAAGGTCATGTTGAATAGTCTCCCTTCTCTCACTGCGTAAATTTTGTCCTGAAATGTTACATGAACTGATTGGTAAATTCAAATGGACACTACAAGTTTCGCCGAGTGGACACAGCTGGTTCTCAGAAATGCACAAAAACAGTGATGGGTATCTGTTGGCATCCTGTAGTGTGTGCAAACTAGCTGTGACATTGCTGCAGTAAACACACTCACAACTGCTACAATGCCTAGCAGCATGAATAAGGGCAGCTTGCAAAGAAAAGAATACGAAGAAAGTGAGAGAAAAAATAGAAAGCTTACCAGAAAACACCTCACTACTTAAGTAACTGCAGCACAATGAATACTGGCCTTCCTATTTCATTTCAAGAAATTCTAGTTCATCAAATGTGTATTTGCCAGTGACAGTTATTCTGAGAACAAGACAGACATGATTGTAAATATCAATGTTAAACAATGGTAGGCACACTGCGTGCTTAGACCTGTGACATATATGGCACACTACACTTCGAATTCTTACATGGACAAAAACAGCACATGTGTGTATCGTAAGCAGAAAGGAAAACAGGGAAATATGGGCTACAGCATAAGGAACAGTTCCAAACAAATAAAATCAAGATAAAATGAAACATACTGTGTAATAGGCAAAAATAAAATGGACTTGCAGCCAAGCAATTGATGCGAGAAAAATACTAAACGTCAGGTCATGCGACGTGTAGTTTTGACAGAACAAGATAATGTGTGCATAATATCTACAAACACAAATAAGCAGCAAGTGGAATGATGTTGCAGAAATATTTAGCCTATTTAGCAAGATGCATTAAGTAATATGTCGATACACTTATCCACTAATGATACCGAGTTCCTACTTTTGTGAACACGTACACTTAAAGCATACCTGACATATCCATCCAGATTACACGCCGTGTTGCTGCAGCCATGGCCACGGGTTATGTGGACACTGTTGTGGGCCACGGCTTCACCACTACAAAGAGAATTCTGTGTTAACTTATAGCTGTGGCACAGTAAGACTATCACATAGTGAACACATGCAAGGAGCATGTAAAAACAGTCATGAAAACAATGCATGCACTGGTGCAGGGTGGCAACAGAGCACAAAGTCAAAGTTACTGATGAATGTCACGATAACAGGGACCCCTTCAACAAGGCACAATTTCACACGCAGGAGCAGCAGCGCATTACATGAATGTTTGTTTACATAACGATTCTAGAGTTTCTTTCATAACTTTAAGTAACTATCCCTTGTAATGTTTACTTACGTCGAAGTTATGGCAACACCCCTTCAAAACAAACCTGTACTAGTAGCACGCTGTGATTGCTTACATTTTTTTTCCCCAATACTGCTCGTAAATCGAAAACCTTGTAAGCAGAGATTATCTACAACGTCGAATCATTTATAAGCGAGGAAACGTCATAGCAGTAAGAATCGGTCAAGAGGTAGATGAGTCGTTATCATGCGACTTCAGCAGAAAAACGGGAGCTCACGCACAAGCGCGCATGATGAACACGATTATTTCTGAACGTAATCTTTCTCATCAGAAGAAAACGCTTATCAAGATTTTCAATTCTGCATTATGGAAATTAATTCGCGTAACTAAACTCTGACACCCAGCAAGCATCGGCATAGGTTTCGCTGTTGTCGTGGGAGTTCTCTTTCCTACGTTCGCAAGGCACCCTATGCCCACACGAGAAGCACGCACAACACGTGTGTAGTTAGCAAGCACGGTTACTCACCTTTTGAACGGCCCGACGCAGTCGAAAAGCGCCCTCCAAGTTGCCAGTGCTTCGATGCTACTCCCAGCAGACATACCGGTGCATAGTGGACGAGCAGTGGCACGCTAACAACACGCATTTTTCTTCGCGACGTCCACCCAACTTTCCACGACAACCAGAGACAAAGGGAACGCACTCCACAGCATGAACATCGTTGGTCCACATTTCGCTGGCGCGCCACGCACACGGCGAGTTTGCAGCGAGACACAAGTTGTCTGTGGCGCTTATGCGCACGCGAACTAAGTCACATTTGGTTACAGCAAACACAAAAACACACGATCTAACAAGCACATCGTTGCAGCTCGCACACCCGACAGACTCGAAAACAGAGCGACAGGCTGATTGGATTGGATTGGATAGGAAACGGGACGGTAGGTGGCGCCACGAACAGGTCGGTTGGGGGCAGCCAATGTCTCGGCTAGCGTCATTTGTGCGGCTGCCTAATTGCGCATAGCTGTTGCAAGACAAAGAGAACCAAAGATAAGTCTATATTGTAAGCTATAGCTTGGCATAGAAAGAAATTCTATAACGCATTTTCAATTTGAATCGCTTCGGCTATCTGCAGCCAGCAAAAGCATGGCCTTCGAGATCTGAAAATGTTAACCCTATAGAAAGCCGTTGCGGTGACGCTATTCGAACGATTTTCACTTCAGTTACCTCTCATAAAAACCGTGAATTACGCATTTCGCTGCTCCCCGTGCTACCTGCGCCGTCACTTCAATTTAAATAACTTCCTGCTGTCGTTCACATCAACTATATAGCCTCAGACATCGTTGACGCGATCTCCGAGCGACACATGTGCAGTGTGCGATGTTTTAGTGCCCGTTGCAGCAGTGTCAGTCGGAAATCATCAAATCTGCTCGTGTGGCGCAGCTTACACCCCTGTCGTCCGTATCTTGCTTTCGTGTTGGCGTGTTTAACGTGCGCGGGTTGCACTCCTGTCGCTCGTGCCTTCTGTGTTGATCGTGCTACCCACGAAGATTCCTCGAAAAACCCACCTGTCTCGGCAGCGTGCATTTGTCCTATGTGGTATATGCCAGAAGTGTGCGCTGGCGTACGATGTGCGTGCAACCAAGTACTACAGTGCGTGCCAGCAAATAGACGCTGCCGCTTACGCGCAGTTTCTTTTTCTTTTCTTTTTTTCCCCGTCGTGGTTGCTCAGTGGCTATGGTGGTGTTGGGCTGCTGAGCACGAGGTCGCGGGATCGAATGCCGGCTTCGGCGGCCGCATTTCAATGGGGGCGAAATGCGAAAACACCCGTGTACTTAGATTTAGGTGCACGTTAAGAACCCCAGGTGGTCGAAATTTCCGGAGTCCTCCACTACGGCGTGCCTCATAATCAGAAAGTGGTTTTGGCACGTCAAACCCCATAATTTTTTACGCGCAGTTTTCCATGTCATGATCATGTCAATCTGCGGAATTGTCGGTTTGCCACTTAAAGACTAGTAACACATCCGAGTAATCAAACTGCCCAGAACAAGGCATACGCTATAGTTTGGCACTGTTTACCAAATGTGATAACGGGGTAACAAAATCTTAGAGTGCTCTTTAAAAAGGAAAGAAAATGACGTCGTTGTTTTGTGCCTAGCCCTGATATATCGGAAGCGTTTCCAGAGTACTCGGCGCTCACGCTGTGTTATATCGTTTTCTTCATTTTTGTCTCTTAGACTGCCCCCAACGATGAATCAAAACCACTCCCAGCAAAGGCCAAGAGTCCGAGTGTCTTAATTAACTGTATCCTAATTAACGGTACCTTACTTAACATCGTCTTCATTAACACCAATGGTCATGAGTTCGACTCCCACCAAGAGTCATGGGTCCGAGTGCTTTCATCAACTATATCTTAATTAGCTGTACATTAATTAGCATCGCCTTCATTAACGACAACGTTCGTGGGCACAACTCCTACACAAAATCATGGGTTCGAGTGTTTTCATTAACTACATATTAATTAAATATGCCTTAATTAACATAAACTTTACCAACTAAGGTCGTGGGATCGAGTGCATTAAGTGACTATATTAATTAACAGTACCTTAATTATCATCGCCTTCATTAACAACAAAGGTCGTGGGTTCGATTCCCACCCAAGGTACTGGGTGCGAGTGACTTGACTGTTAGATCTTAATTAACAGTGCATTAATTAGCACCATCATCATTAACAAAAGTCGTGGGTTCGAGTGCCTCAAATAACTGTATCTTAACTGTGCTCAATTAACACCGCCTTCATTAACACCGAAGATCGTGGGTTCGAGTGCCTGAATTGACTATATGTTAACTAACATTACCTCAATTAATATCGCCTTCATTAACAACAATGTTCGTGGGTTCGATTCCCACACAAGGTAATGAGTTCGAGTGACTTAATTCCTACGTCGTAATTAACTGCGCCTTAATTAGCACCGTCATCATTAAGAAAGGTCGTGGGTTCGAGTGCCTCAAATAACTGTATCTTAACTTCGCCTTAATTAACAGCGCCTTCATTAACACCAAAGGTCGTGGGTACGAGTGTTTTAATTAACGACATAATAAGCAGGTGCACATTAATTAACATATTAATTAACATGCTTCGACTTCCACTAAGGGTGGTACGTGCATTCGAGTGCATTAATCAACTATATCTTCAATAACTGTCTTAATTAACGGTATCTTAACACCAAAGGTCGTGGGTTCATAGCCCTAATTACCGCCAAAGGTAGTGGGTTTAACTCCCATGAAAGGTTGAGAGTTTGTAACCTCTTCGTACATCGAGTGCTCAGGCCGACAATGCCGGATTTTCCGGCTCATGAGCCATTTAATGCTATCGCATTACAAAGAATTTTTCACGACTTGGCATCGTACACATTCATACGTGATGTACTTTGACATTAGCAATAACACAAAAAAGATGTATACTCCTCTCATCAGAAATCTTAAGGTGCATTATCATTTGAGTCTCTGATGTACTTGTGATGCCAAAAAACATTAGACGATGCATTTCTTATGCATGTCTGATGTCACCTTAGGAACACATCACGTCCTCTACAGAAACTCATGGTTCATTTTCATAAGGGATGCTTGTGAGGGTTCATGCAAAAAGTTTACATGGCGGTTCGCTTTTTGACAGTTCGGTTTTCCACTGCATACTTGTATTCTGCGTCGCCCAAGACGTTATACAAAGACTTACTGTCCATGCTATTTCCGCCTCCACTTTACCGATCAATATACATTCAATGGCCAGGCCACGGTGTACTAAAGCGAGTTCGCAAAATGTACTAATCACCTTGCTGCAAAATATTCTTTTATAAAGCTCATAGTGAAACCATACCGGTTTAAACATGGCTACAAAAAAGGTATCTTTGTCTCTTCTGTGAACTGTCGCCTTTGTGATGTACCAGAGATAATTGAACATTGTTTTATTAGCTGCATGACGCCATGCTATTTTGGGATGTCCTCCAACGGCTTCTTAAGAAAGACTTTGAGATTAACGCTCATACTGTGCGATACCTGCTGCCAACCTCTGATAACGTCCTCCAACGGCTTTTTAAGAAAGTGAGATTACCGCTCTTAGTGTGCGATACCTGCTGCCAACCTCGGATAATGGTGCACCTTTCGTTATGTTTTTTGTCATGGGAATGCACATTTTGTAGAAAACGCGAATGCTGAACGAAACGCCGAAACGTTGGTACCTACAAGGGTACATTTTATCCAAATGACCCTACACCTAAATCATGTTTATTATGGATTCGGTGTACAACCGGACTGGTACCCTATTTTGGTGAGGTGCTTATCCGTGCCACCCTTCTAAATTGAAACAAACGTTTCTACTCACAGTATGAATGCTGCCTTTCTGTGTGTGACTTTCATTGTGCCCTCCACTCTCTGACTACGCAGAACTGGTGAACCTCTGGGTGAATGCTACTACAATAAATACCATGAAAGAAAGAAAGAAATCTATGGCCGAGTGGTAGAATCGCGTGCACCTATAGTCTCAGGTCACGGTGGCTGTGGTTCAATTCCCGCTTCGCCCTTCCTTTTTTAGCCGCATAGGGCCTAGTTTTGTAGTCTCTTACTAGATGACACAAACGCAAAACCCTAGACGTGCTTTCGGTTCTGGATTTTCAGCAGCGCATTTTTTTTTCTAAAGCCACTTAGGACTTGGTTTTATAGACTCCTACCAGATGGCAGAAAAACAAACTCAGATTTGCTTTCGGTTCTGATTTTCCAGTGGTGCCCATGAAATATTATATTTTATTATTTTTCCTTCCTAAAACGTAGCAGGGTCATGTTCATTTGTTAAGTCATCGCTTTTACGAAGATTTTATTCATTGGACATCATAACTAAAAGCTTGCGCATGGCTATGTGTTATGCAAAAAAAAGCGTTCGTGCTTTGTAGCGTGGAACCTGGCAGAGGAATATGGCTATTCTTATTGTATTCTTCTCGAAGATCCGTTTTCTTCGACTTTCGGCTGTCCTTAATGGCACACACTCTGAGCGAATCAGGTCCACCTGGGTCACAATGCCACCCAGTGGCCAGTGCCATTCCTATGCACCATTCGTGTGGAACAAAGGGTGTACTAGGCTGAGTCGCTGCCCGAAAATTATTTCTAAAGATTCATCCAAATAAGAAATGCACCAACTAGGAGAAGATGTGCAGCGTCTAGAATAATAGCTACTGTTAATGTGTTCCCTTCAGCCAAGTGGTGTGAATCCGCAAGTGTGTCCGTAAAAAAACCGTTTGAATAAATCTCGCGCGTTTGTCTGTCCCGGTGGCTCTACAGAGAAGCTAGCTTGGCTACCCGTCAGCATTTAGGATGAACATATGGTGTCCCTCGTTTGGTCCATTTGCTTTTACTGAGCAGCATTCTTTGGCGAGTACCCCAGCAATTTGGTAGCAAAATCGTGCAAAATCATGACTGTAATGCCAAAAAATTTGACGCAGTTTCCATATAAATGCATAGGTCTTCATAAAGAGGGTTGAGGTGGCCAACTTGAAATTGAAAGTGGCATCAGCATAAATTTGGGCGTGATACAGGGACATCCCTGAATTTGGTAGTGATATGGGAGTGGCCCAACCTAAATTTGGGGTGAAATAGTACCCAAGATGAAATTGAGGTGGTTATGGGGGCGGCCCAACCTGAATTTGAGGGATATAGAGGTAGGTGCGCCCAAGTTTGGAGGAATATGGGGGGCGTGCCAGCCTAGATTTCGGGATGATACGGGGATGGACCAAGCAGAATCGGGGGTGATATCGGGGTGGGTCAGCCTAAATTTGAGAGTGATTTGCGGTGGGCCATCCTAAATTTGAGGTGACAGAGGGTCGGCCAGACTAAATTTGGGGATGATATAGGGGGGGGGCAACCTGGATTTGAGGATGATATGGGGTGGGCCAACCTAAATTTGGGAGTGACATGGGGATGGGCTAACCTAACCATGGGGGTGATGTGCGGCTGGACCAAGCTTAATTGGCGGTGATATATGGGAGGACTAACCTTACAGGGCGGTGATTTGCTGTGGGCCAACCTAAATTTGAGGTGATCGAGGGGTGGGCCAGCGTTAGTTTCGGGCTGATATGGGGGTGGGTCAAACTAGATTTGCAGGTGGTATTGGAGTGGGTCAATCCATAATTGGTGGTTTGTGGAGGCGGGCCAATCTGTTTTTGGGGGCGACATGGGGTTTGTCCAACCTAAATGTGCGAGCAATCTCAGGGTCGGCCATTCTGAATTTGGGGGCGATATGGAGGAGGCTAACCTAAATTGCGGGGTGTGTCGACTCGAAATTCGGGAGCAATTTATTAAAATCCGTGGGTAGACCAACTTCAAGGTTAGGGGTGGCCCACTTAAAATTTGGGATTGGGCCAACTTGAACTTTAAGGCCGGGCGAAATGAAACTCGGGCATTGCCGAATTTATATTTGGGGGTGGCCAAATTTAAATATGAGGGTGTGCCCATTAGAAATTTGGGGGTGGGCCTAATTCATGTTTAGGCTTGGGCAAATCGAAATGTAAGGGGCTGTTTACAGATAATTAAACACCAGTTGTGTTTCTGCATCCTCTTCATCATCACAAAGTACGTATAATAATAATTGTGAGCCAATACCCCTCAAGGTGAGCTACCACTTGAGCCTTCCCAGCCAACTGGGCTAATAATGTCAGAGGAGTCCTCTCATCGGGACGACTGCGACGTTCCTTGTGGAGATCCACAAGAACTTATTCCATACCGAGCTGACCATTTTCACACCAACGTCATCGCTAACACTACTCGCTCGTGCTAGACGTAACACAAGCTTACAACGTTCATAATTCATCTTTTAATCGCACGCTAGGCGACACGCTTTCCGCGCACAATTTCGCCAATCATCTGCATAGGAACCTTGCTGGATGTTTTATTGTTATGTTGCATCGTTTTTCACGAAGGCCTTCTCCCGCAAGGAGAATACATTTTTGAGATTGGCGAGACAAGCCATACGAAGCCATGCAAGTCATATAACTCATACGAAGCAAATGTATAAACGTTTATAGTGATTTTTCAAAAAAATATGTAAGTATACAAGATTTTAGATGGTGTTGTTTCGACCGGGCATGACAACGACTTCGTCCCGCCTGTCACAGTGCTTTGACCGTAAACCTAATCATTTTACTCACACGTATTGCCCTAATACTAGATGGGCTAAATGTACAAAAGTGCGGTGCGTGGTCACAGCGTGAAAGCCAGTCTATTTTGTATACTGTTGTTGATAATGTAGTAATGTGGAGCTTTCCTCTTCATAAGGGCACCGAAAGAAAACTATTACAGTTGTTAGCTAAGCGCAAAGTTCCTTGGAAGATCTGAAGCCAGCGCTTTTTGTTTTTATTTGCGGGTTTGTCTTCTCGGCTGGTCGATCGCTCTCCGATTACTTCAACGAAATTTGTTTGTGTGCAACTGCAGCAAAAACGAAAACACCACCATTTCATTGCCAGGACCTTTATGCCCTCCACACACACAAGAAGGACACCAGATAATTGGCAATATCAGTTTATAACCTGACATTGTTTTGCTAATTTCAGTGTAGCGTGGGGCCTGCGGACGGAGTATTTTCTTAGTATCAGTCTAGTGTTAGCAGTGGGAAGCAGTTCGGTCGACCATACCCATGAGGGCATTGTAGCGCTTTACTGTAGGACAAGGGAAGCGCTAAAAACTTGGTGTGGCTTGCCCTTTCCGCAGGTCGTCCATCCATTTTGTCATGGTATTGCACTATCTTCGGGATCGGCCCATGTATGGGGAGTGCTTAATGCCTGTTTCACCGCCGCCGCGGGTAGGGGCGGTATTTCACAATCTTCGGGATCGGCCCACGTATGGGCAGTGCTTAACGCCTGCTTCACCGCCGCCGTGGGTCGGGTTGGTATTGCACTATCTTCGGGATTTTGTTCTACACGCGGGCGCGATAGTGGAGAAAGTAGCCCTTAAGAGGAAGATTTAGCTCGGGTGATTTTATCTAAATATACGTAAAAGAAGAATTTGCGTTTCTCGGCAACCACTGCACCAAATTTGACAAGGTTTGTTGCACTTTCAAGAAAAACAGAAAATTGGCAAAAATCGCTAATTTTCGAAAAACGATCGCGTCAAGTTTACAACTCAGTCTTTCGGCAATGAAAAATGATATGACAATTCTGTGCATTGCACCTTACAGCACATTTAAAGTGGACAAATTAATATATTACGCATGAATCTAAAAAAAAAATTGTATTATGGAAATACAGCTTTTGCAGAAGCTTTGTACACAACGTAACGAATACACGTAAAATATAAATTGACATATCAAATTTGTCCGCTTTGAACGTTCTAGTGAATGGCGTTTACAGAACCTTGATATCTATTCTTGATGCGGAGCTATTAATTTGTAAACTTCACGTTTCTATCTTTTTCGCACTTTCGAATCTCTAAAATTCTTCTAACAACATTCAGGCCCTACATGGAAAGTCCGCTTCCAAAAGACACTAGAATTTACCTTTCTCTCTAGAATCCAACAATTTCCAGTAAAATCAGTCTAGGGGTTATCTCAGAAAAGCGTTTCGGCATTTCACATCTCTTTGAATAGGCCGCGCCGGAGTTGGGCCCGAGTTAGAAGTTCCTCTTAACGGCTTCGCTATATATAAAAAAAGAAATAAAGAAAATATATGCCTCAGCCGTCAATACCGCCGCCCAAGTTTTAGTCACAACGGCACCGTCACCATCGGTACGGCTCCGTGAACAGCTACCAAGCTGTTCACTTTTGTTATCTTCCTTTCCTCGGTTCCTTTCCTCGGCATCATTGTCTTGATGCCAGCGACGCGCTATATCTGCACGATCATTGCGTCATGCATCGCTTCTGCGACCAAGCAAGCTTTTGGCGGCACACGTTCGCTGCTATATTGAAAATTGACATATTGCTATTCACAAAACAGCGACGGGTTTTCGATTTATTGTTCAAATACCAGTAAGAAATTGGTCGAATAGGAAAGCTTTAAAGATTGCACACTTCATACACAAAAGCCTAAATTTACCCGCCATGTCACCTGTAAATATTAGTAACGGGTTCACTCGGACATTTCATATTTATCTTTATTCTCTTTTTCTCCCACTCTGATCTGAAATCTGTTAATGACATTCCCCGACCCTATACAGAGTAGCAAGCCGGCGGTTATATACGCGCCGGGAAATTTCTGGTTTTCTATTAAAGAGCCCTAAATATATATATATATATATATATATATATATATATATATATATATATATATATATATATATATATACATTCACAATAAGAGTTTAAACTGCGTGCAATCGAAACAACAGCGTGAATAAAAATAAAAGCGCGCTGGCCGGCCACAAAGACCATGCTCACGGGGCCATACTATTGATGACAGCTGCGGTCAAGTAGACTTTACAGGTTTGCAAGTAATGACTGACGGGCTAGTTGCTTCATTAAAACAGAAAGAACAGCGCTTCAAGTTAGCGGAGTTTGTGTGTGGTTCCTCTATTGTGTCGCGCCTTGACGTGCTGTTCTCTGACTTTACATACGCTCTTTTCCTGTGTCAGTTACGCCTTCCAAGAGCGCTTACTTAGAAAATGTTTGTTCGTACGCCTCTTACAGAGCATGTTTAATCGAAATTTCTTCGCATGGCTGCACAATCTCGATGACGGGCTCCAAGCTGCTCATTTTCTTTAGCCATTAAGATCAATTATTGAAAAGTTAATTGACGTAGCTTTGTTAAGTATGCACACAATTTCTCAAATTACTGCCCATCCAAAGGTTACAAATCTGAACACTCGCATGATAATATGATGTCACCATTCCTTGTATTGGTTTAATGGTTTTGTGTGGTGCAGTTTGAAGCAGCCGGCATATTGGTGGTGCGGTACGCTTTTTAAAAAGTATGAAAGTACGGACACGTTATCTTGGCGCAAATCAACTTCATGAGCCCAAGAGGAAGCTTTTGCACGGGCTCAACTTTGATGCGGCCTATTCATATACATGTAAAACACAAAACGTTTTTCTGAGATTACCCCTGGACCAATTATAGTAACATTTGTTGGATTTGAGAGAATAATTGCTATATTCTAGCGACGGTTGGAAGCGGAATTTTTATTTAGGGTGTGAATTTCGTGAAAGTAATTCTTAAATATTCACAATTTCGGAAATAATAGACGCACGAAGTTTTTAAATTAATAGCTCTGTCTCGAGAACAGATATCGCGGTTCTGTAAACAGCATCCATTAGATAATTCAAAACGGACAAGTTCTCCATATCAATTTATATCTTACGCGAATTTGTTATATTGTGTATGAGGGTTATGAAAGATCTGTATTTCCATATTACTGAATTTATGTAGATTCATGTGTAACATATCAATTTTGTCCGCTTTAGGTTTACTATTAGATACAATTCACAGAATTCCGATATCGTGTTTCATTGCTGAGTTACGGAGTTCTAAATTGATAGCCTCGTTTCCTAAATATTCGCAATTTTCGCCAACTTTTAATAAAACGGTGGCAACCACAATAAAAAATTTCAAACCACCAGTGACTAGATATTACGTCTTTCTTTTAAATGCAACAGACCTCGTCAACTTTGGCGCAGTGGTTGCCGAGAAAAACGAATTCTGCTTTTACATGTATTTAGGTAGGAGCATCCGAGCTAAAGCTTCCTCTTAAACACACGGGCCCAACCATTCCCTTCTGCCTTTGCAATGGACTGTTCTCAGCACTATACTGTACAACACACAGGGTGTGCGAGAACATTGTCCACGCTCCTGTTTAGATTTCTGAGCGATCGTGGCATCAGGCTCGCTATCGTGTCAGCATCAGGAATAAAAACAGCTGCCTGCGGTAAACCATTGAAAACATTTTCAGTACCTTGTAACATGTTGATCAGTGCGGACATGTACGTTAGAACGAAAAGTACTGAAGTATTAGGATGGCGGTTTCGATGCATGTATGTTGGCTGTCTAATGTTAAGGTCTAAAGAAAGAATACTGTGATTTTGTGACAGTTAATGCTGACATGAATTATGAGCTCCGACACAGTACTCATGGTGTAACTGGACCCTGGACTACAGGACTACATTGAACCACAAAATGCTGGTTTGACAAATACCAGTAATTGGATAATGCTTAGCTCTTGTATTTTCTCCATGACGGCGCCACTGTGCAGTCTTTGGGGGACCTTTTTGCCACGAGCAATATGTTTCAGCTAATATTAAAAACAACTGTATTCTCTTATTTCTTTATTTTTTTTGGGGGGGGGGGCTATTCTTAAGGGATAATCACTGTTCCAAATTTATAGGTTAGCTGAGGATACACCTGCACGTGTTTCTAATATCCAATAAGTTGTCACGGATTCAATAGCGAAAGAAAGAGCGTTATCAGATTGCGCGCGTGAAGCGAATACTGGCGCACATTCTCCATCATATTTGAAGACCCGAGATTGCGCTGCAATGTTCGGGCATTCCAATCTGATGAACGGATGTCTTGATCCGTACATGAGATCCAGAGGGAGCACTACTATGCGCGCAGCCATCATTGTGCTTTGAGTGTGTTCCAGCGCACGCTCACCTTTTATAATATTTTATATTCGTGACTCACTCTTTTCGAAGTGTTTTGTTCTTCACATCACTACAGCGGGTGAGAGTATAGCCGTTCTCCATATTCATTGAGCGAATACTGGGAAATGTGCTAGGACTCTTGGCGTCTGCGTTTACACATTTACCGCAACAATTTGTCATTCATAACTCACTTTTAATTTAGGAGGCTGTAAAAGACAGCAACCTTATGTTAGCATGAGGTCTTCATACCACAGAAAATTTAGATGCTTATTAGTAGACTTTCCCCACATGTTAAGGAATTTCAATAAAGATATCCTTATGATAATTAAAAGCCTATCCGCTTGACAATGTTTCATGTCAGTTCCCCTTTGCAAGCTGATACCGACATGCAGGTGGTTCATTCCGGGGCCCTTGACATATGTCCAACCGTCAAACAAAGAGTTATTCCGAATGTTTCATTTCAGGAAGGCGTGTTACCCTCCCGCCTTTCATTCCCGTTCGAAAACAGGCGTACGACGAAAGTGTTTCATGAAGTGCGTCTTTAGTCCAAACCAACGAGCTACCGCAACTCACATCGCCTATATAGCTGTCGTTTAGGCTTAGATAAGCAATATATATATATTCTAAATCGGACACATCACGAATCCGAGAGATAGAGAGAGAAAAACTTTATTGATTCTATCAAGGGGTGTAGCGGTGAGCCGTCTTGCTCTTGCTGCCTGGCTCTTCAGCACGGGTGTGCCCGTATTCCAGGGCTCCACTGAGCCTGGCCACTTCGCACGCGTGCTGCACCATTGCCCTTGGCGCGGTGATCAATAAGCTTACCGTGAACAGCCCGCGTAGGTTGCTTTCATTTCGTACTGTGTGCTAGCGGCTAATAGTAGCTCACGGAGCAGAGCGCTAAGTGTGGATATGGCAGAGAAGGCGCTTTATATACTGTCCCGACAGCCACCGAAAATTGCACGCCGCGCTGCTGGCCATTCCTAAAAAATTGTAGATCTGACGCCCAGCCATTTGCAACAAAGAAACATTGTTTTGCGATGGGATGTTCAGGTGAGAGACAGGGTAGTTATGGAGATGAAGACACGCTATTTTCTGCTGCAACTATGAATGAATGAATGATTGAATGAATGAATGAATGAATGAATGAATGAATGAATGAATGAATGAATGAATGAATGAATGAATGAATGAATGAATGAATGAATGCCTTCAGTTATTGAGAAAAAGGAGCAGCAAGCATCAGTGCAAGCACGTCTCGACACACTGGGAAAGAAGCGAGGCACAAAGAGAGGAATAGCTGGAGCCAGGGTGGCAGGCGAAGTCGCAGGTTGGGGTCGAGAGAATATAAGCGAGAGTTGGTGAAACCAGTTGAACTCCAGTGTAGATGTGTAATGGGGCGAGTAAATGATTGGAGCCACCGCCCAGCGTGCGTCCTTTGCGGTTGTATAAACACCCGCCGTTCTTAATAACAAATGTTTACTGAAAACCAATCTTGGCAATTATTTATTCATCACCCATGCATCACCGCTCATTCCTTACTGGCAGGGTCTGCTGATTACAACTACGCTGTCGCTTCAAGTTACGACTATAACTTGACGCTTGCGATTAAGCTTGCTATACTCGGGACTCTTGCTATTGCGGGAATACTATAAACATGGGTTTGCTGCACAAGCTAGACAACAGAAATTTTAGAACAGCATTTCTCGCCTTACATACGCTCAACACAAGCGCCATTGCAGCATGTGACGGTTCGCGTCCCTTCAAGACCGAGACCCGAACGCAAACATAAGAACGCTTAGAACGACAGAAAGCTCAGCTAGTTGGTAAGGATTCATTATGCAAAAAAGAAGTGAGGCGTGCAGACAGGACACAAGAGTAGAGAAGTGGACAACACGAACGCGTTAGAACGCGTTAGAAGAACGCGTTAGAAGACAAGACAAGAACGCTTAGAAGACAAGGTGGCGTCTTGGGCCTCGTGCCAATGATATCCATGCCAATTATATATTAACAACCATGCTGTCGCTTCTACACAAAGACGTTATATATTGAAACTTCTGGACCCTGATGAAAATGAACCATGACTTTCTGTAGAGGACGTGATGTGTTCCTAAGGTGACATCAGACATGCATAAGAAATGCATCGTCCAATGTTTTTTGGCATCACAAGTACATCAGAGACTCAAATGACAATGCACCTTAAGATTTCTGATGAGAGGAGTATACAGCTTTTTTGTGTTATTGCTAATGTCAAAGTACATCACGTATGAATGTGTACGATGCCAAGTCGTGAAAAATTCTTTGTAATGCGATAGCATTAAATGGCTCATGAGCCGGAAAATCCGGCATTGTCGGCCTGAGCACTCGATGTACAAAGAGGTTACAAACTCTCAACCTTTCATGGGAGTTAAACCCACTACCTTTGGCGGTAATTAAGGCTACGAACCCACGACCTTTGGTGTTGATTAAGATACCGTTAAGACAGTTATTGAAGATATAGTTAATTAATGCACTCGAACGCACGTACCACCCTTAGTGGAAGTCGAAGCATGTTAATTAATATGTTAATTAGTGTGCACCTGATTACTATGTCGTTAATTAAGACACTCGTACCCACGACCTTTGGTGTTAATGAAGGCGCTTTTAATTAAGGCGTAGTTAAGATACAGTTATTTGAGGCACTCGAACCCACGACCTTTGTTAATGATGACGATGCCAATGGGCCTCTTGCGCTGGAGTTTGAGGTATAGTAGCGGCGCCTGGTGGCGGCGCGGGAAACGACATCTGGGTCGTACCAGCTTGGGTCGTATTGAGCCCTGGCTGTGGCGAAGCACGTTTCTCGGTCGAGTTTTGCGTCGATTCGCACTTTTTTCTGCCCTGTTGCGAGTGCGAAAAAGCTCGTCACTTCTCGTAGACCATGTCGACCACGCTGCGAGCTCGCCGCAGCCTATAGTTTAACGATAACGGGCTCTCCGTGTGCCGTGGGACGTAATGCTGGGAGCAGACGGAATCGGTGACGCCGATCCGGAAAGACCTAGCCCAGCCTCGAGAAGGCGTCACCGTCATTACTTCTGCGTCGTGGGCTGCCATGAGCAAGAAGGCCTGAATCCCACCATCAGATTCTACCGTTTTCCTTCAAGGCCTCACGAAGTGGAGCGTCGGGCACGCTGCATAGCTGCAGTTCGTCGCGCTGAGTAAGCGAAACTTCGCGCCATGCTGACTGTTTCGCCTGTCTTGAAGCTTGCTTGATTATCTGCGTTCTAAATTTCGGTCTTTTGCACCTACAGTTCCGACAGCACACCGACATAGCAGCAGGCATGGCTGGTAATTCACGATTCGAGACCCGGCCACAGCGACAATTAACCATTCGACCGATGCGAAGTGGTTATGTGACCAGGTGTGTGCAAATGACCACAAATGGCCGGGCTGATTCGGTGACAATTCACTACCCCACTACGAGCAGCACAGGTTAGAGAGTTAAATGTGCTCATACTTGACCTCAAGTCAGCATGTTGAGGCAGCGCAGCAAGGTAGTATTGATTACAGCAGATCGATGTTCGAGCGCTGTCATTAAAAGCTACGTCAAGCGAGCAGCTACGAGCTCGCGCTGCAGCGCGATTCGCATGGACGTGCGAGCTCATATGCATTGCATCAGTTATTAGCAGTTACTAAAAGGGACAGATGGCCGCTACGACAACGCAGGCATAACTACTTGTTTAGCGGCATGCAGTCAACAAATATTGCAGGAGGCCCGCCGTTTCGCGGCATGTCGAAAGACCGCTGCCTTCGCGGCGCGTACGATCGTGTGCTCGAGCAGTTCCGTACACATGATGTCTGCTTATCGCTGCTGTGGATTCATTTATATCAAGCATTTCCTCGCGTTTGTGCGCCTGAATCTAGCAACGTGCAAACCTAACCTGAAGTTCCACTTCGTACGCGACTCGCTTCACTTGCGATTGACACCGCGCTAAAACTTCGCCGCTTAATTCTTGAACGGCATACAGGTATTCGGCACTGCATAATTTCTTGCCTTTACGCAGCGTGCCACCCCTGAAAAAATCTTCGGCACCGGATATTTGCTGCAGGCCGTGATACAACAGAACCGAAAGTGGCGGGTCCATATTGTAAACGTGCTTTCCGAAGCAGACGACGGAGCTTGGTACGACCCATTTTAGGACAGAGGGCGCTTTTTAGCACCTTTTTCGCAGCGCCCCCTGGGCAATGCAAGAGCCCCATTAAGGCGCAGTTAATTACGACCTAGGAATCAAGCCACTCGAACTCATTACCTTGTGCGGGAATCGAGCCCACGAACATTGTTGTTAATGAAGGCGATATTAATTGAGGTAATGTTAATTAATATATAGTCAATTAAGACACTCGCACCCACGATCCTCGGTGTTAATGAAGGCGGTGTTAATTGAGCACAGTTAAGATACAGTTATTTGAGGCACTCGAACCCACGACTTTTGTTAATGATGATGGGGCTAATTAATACACTGTTAATTAAGATCTAACAGTCAAGTCACTCGCACCCAGTACCTTGGGTGGGAATCGAACCCACGACCTTTGTTGTTAATGAAGGCGATGTTAATTAAGGTACTGTTAATTAATATAGTCACTTAAAGCACTCGATCCCACGGCCTTAGTTGGTAAAGTTTATGTTAATTAAGGTATATTTAATTAATATATTGTTAATGAAGACACTCGAACCCATGATCTTGTGTAGGAGTTGTGCCCACGAACGTTGTCGTTAATGAAGGCGATGCTAATTAATGTACAGCTAATTAAGATATAGTTGATGAAAGCACTCGAACCCATGACTATTGGTGGGAGTCGAACTCATGACCATTGGTGTTAATGAAGACGATGTTAAGTAAGGTACCGTTAATTAGGATACAGTTAATTAAGACACTCGGACCCTTGGCCTTTGCTGGGAGTGGTTTTGATTCATCGTTGGGGGCAGTCTAAGAGACAAAAATGAAGAAAACGATATAACACAGCGTGAGCGCCGAGTACTCTGGAAACGCTTCCAATATATCAGGGCTAGGCACAAAACAACGACGTCATTTTCTTTCCTTTTTAAAGAGCACTGTAAGATTGTGTTACCCCGTTATCACATTTGGTAAACAGTGCCAAACTATTCGCACTTTCCAGCGCCTATAGGCGGCGCGGAGAACGTTGCAATATGGCGGGGATAGAGGTGATGGAGGCGATACGAAAGCGTGCGCATCCGCAGAAGCAGGCGGCTTACGGGCCTCTGGTATCTCTAAGCGCGATCCTTAACATCGCTAAGGAAACGCAGAGATGTGTTGTAGAGGGAGAGGCTACGTTTAACGCTGGCCATATAATATGGTGTGAAATACGAAAGACGACAAGCGCGGCTGTTCAGGTCGAGTAACTCTGCCTGCAGACAAGCGCCGTGAGAGGCCCGCCGCATACTACAAAAGTTCAAGTCTGCAGTGTAACCGGCGCCGTAAAGGTCACTATGTATCCTTACGCTTCGTAACCTATACGCGATGTGCAAGAATTGACAGCAAGCAGTTAATCGGTAGCGCTCAGATGTAAACAAAGCGCAGTATGCGCTTTATGCCACTGCATAAGGTAAACGTTGGGTGCATTCACGATGAGATAAATGGCTCGACGCACCGGCTTATATACGGTATGCTTGTTAATGATGCCAGCTAATGCGTAAACATTCCAGTAGTGCCGATTTACAATATATGAGTGACACTATGACGTGTGCCAGCGCGCCCCGTTTTACAGCAGGATTAATGTTTTCGCGCGCTGTAGGGGGGCTCGCATGCGCATTCTTCATCAATGACCGCTTCAGGTACGTAGTCATGGCCCTTGTTTCTTGCAACATTGCTATAGAAGAGATACTTTAAGACCAAACAAAACTACAAAATCAGAAACACGTGCGCTCGACCCCCGATCAGTACACACCTTTGAATACAGCAAAAGAAAAAAAAATCACCGAACGCCTTGTGCATAGACCGCCTGTTTCGTTCTCACACAAAACGACTACGAACAGTCGCGGAATAGGTTCCCTAGTTTGCAATGCTCGCGACGCAGCGTCAGGCACCGTCGCAGGGTATTTGCCGAAACAGCGCGAGTGCAGGCAGAAAACTTAATAAGCGGTGACACTTGTGTACTTAAATTTACTTTGGGAATCTGTAGAGGGCCTTCTTCGGCCAACGCTAGGTCTCAGTTACACCATGGTCTCAGTCTTGCTTCGTGGGACCGCAGCGGGATCTTTTGCAAAGGCACAGCGTTTCTCTTCAGCCGCTTTCGTAAGAGCTCGCCACAAAAATAAAATGAAATCATTGAGCAACACTCAAGTACACTCACCAAGGTGGCCCCAAAAGAAGTTTTTGTTGAAATTCTCGCTACATATGACTATTTCTTCGCTCACTTGCTTCCCGATGCGGAGCTTGATCACCGACAACTTCCTGTCTTTTTTTTTTTGAAAAGTGGTGCTTTTCCCAATACTTTTCCCAATATTGCACGATTTGTGCATTGTGGCACACTGCACATGCTGTTGTTCGCTCGTCGACTGTTATTTTTTTCCCCCCATATCAAAGAGTACCAAAACGCCAACACAGCTGCAGAAACCGCGTGGGCGGGAGATCCATCACCGCCTCCCGGGTTCCGAAAAAATCCGCGCGGCGGCGCTAGCGTATCTGGAAAGCGCGAATAGCGTATGCCTTGTTCTGGGCAGTTTGATTACTCGGATGTGTTACTAGTCTTTAAGTGGCAAACCGACAATTCTGCGGATTGACATGATCATGACATGGAAAACTGCGCGTAAAAAATTATGGGGTTTTACGTGCCAAAACCACTTTCTGATTATGAGGCACGCCGTAGTGGAGGACTCCGGAAATTTCGACCACCTGGGGTTCTTAACGTGCACCTAAATCTATGTACACGGGTGTTTTCGCATTTCGCCCCCATTGAAATGCGGCCGCCGAAGACGGGATTCGATCCCGCGACCTCGAGCTCAGCAGCCCAACACCACCATAGCCACTGAGCAACCACGACGGGGAAAAAAAGAAAAGAAAAAGAAACTGCGCGTAAGCGGCAGCGTCTATTTCCTGGAACGCACTGTAGTACTTGGTTGCACGCACACCGTACGCCAGCGCACACTTCTGGCATATACCACATAGGACAAATGCACGCTGCCGAGACATGTGGGTTTTTCGAGGAATCTTCGTGGGTAGCACGATCAACACAGAAGGCACGAGCGACAGGAGTGCAACCCGCGCACGTTAAACACGCCAACACGAAAGCAAGATACGGACGACAAGGATGTAAGCTGCGCCACACGAGCAGATTTGATGATTTCCGACTGACACTGTTGCAACGGGCACTAAAACATCGCACACTGCACATGTGTCGCTCGGAGATCGCGTCAACGATGTCTGAGGCTATATAGTTGATGTGAACGACAGCAGGAAGTTATTTAAATTGAAGTGACGGCGCAGGTAGCACGGGGAGCAGCGAAATGCGTAATTCACGGTTTTTATGAGAGGTAACTGAAGTGAAAATCGTTCGAATAGCGTCACCGCAACGGCTTTCTATAGGGTTAACATTTTCAGATCTCGAAGGCCATGCTTTTGCTGGCTGCAGATAGCCGAAGCGATTCAAATTGAAAATGCGTTATAGAATTTCTTTCTATGCCAAGCTATAGCTTACAATATAGACTTATCTTTGGTTCTCTTTGTCTTGCAACAGCTATGTGCAATTAGGCAGCCGCACAAATCCTCAGATGACGCTAGCCGAGACATTGGCTGGCCCCAACCGACCTGTTCGTGGCGCCACCTACCGTCCCGTTTCCTATCCAATCCAATCCAATCAGTCTGTCGCTCTGTTTTCGAGTCGGTCGGGTGTGGGAGCTGCAACGATGTGCTTGTTAGATCGTGTGTTTTTGTGTTTGCTGTAACCAAATGTGACTTAGTTCGCGTGCGCATAAGCGCCACAGACAGCTTGTGTCTCGCTGCAAACTCGCCGTGTGCGTGGCGCGCCAGCGAAATGTGGACCAACGATGTTCATGCTGTGGAGTGCGTTCCCTTTGTCCCTGGTTGTCGTGGAAAGTTGGGTGGACGTCGCGAAGAAATAATGCGTGTTGTTAGCGTGCCACTGCTCGTCCACTATACTGCGGTATGTCTGCTGGGAGTAGCATCGAAGCACTGGCAACTTGGAGGGCGCTTTTCGACCGCGTCGGGCCGTTCAAAAGGTGAGTAACCGTGCTTGCTAACTACACACGTGTTGTGCGTGCTTCTCGTGTGGGCATAGGGTGCCTTGCGAACGTAGGAAAGAGAACTCCCACGACAACAGTGAAACCTATGCCGATGCTTGCTGGGTGTCAGAGTTTAGTTGCGCGAATTAATTGCCATAATGCAGAATTGAAAATCTTGATGAGCGTTTTCTTCTGATGAGAAAGATTACGTTCAGAAATAATCGTGTTCATCATGCGCGCTTGTGCGTGAGCTCCCGTTTTTCTGCTGAAGTCGCATGATAACGACTCATCTACCTCTTGACCGATTCTTACTGCTATGACGTTTCCTCGCTTATAAATGATTCGACGTTGTAGAGAATCTCTGCTTACAAGGTTTTCGATTTACGAGCAGTATTGGGGAAAAAAATGTAAGCAATCACAGCGTGCTACTAGTACAAGTTTGTTTTAAGGAGTGTTGCCATATCTTCGACGTAAGTAAACATTACAAGGGATAGTTACTTAAAGTTATGAAAGAAACTCTAGAATCGTTATGTAAACAAACATTCATGTAATGCGCTGCTGCTCCTGCGTGTGAAATTTTGCCTTGTTGAAGGGGTCCCTGTTATCGTGACATTCATCAGTAACTTTGACTTTGTGCTCTGTTGCCACCCTGCACCAGTGCAGGCATTGTTTTCATGACTGTTTTTACATGCTCCTTGCATGTGTTCACTATGTGATAGTCTTACTGTGCCACAGCTATAAGTTAACACAGAATTCTCTTTGTAGTGGTGAAGCCGTGACCCACAACAGTGTCCACATAACCCGTGGCCATGGCTGCAGCAACACGGCGTGTAATCTGGATGGATATGTCAGGTATGCTTTAAGTGTATGTGTTCACAAAAGTAGGATCTCAGTATCATTAGTGGATAAGTGTATCGACATATTACTTAATTCATCTTGCTAAATAGGCTAAATATTTCTGCAACATCATTCCACTTGCTGCTTATTTGTGTTTGTAGATATTATGCACACATTATCTTGTTCTGTTAAAACTACACGTCGCATGTCCTGACGTTTAGTATTTTTCTCGCATCAATTGCTTGGCTGCAAGTCCATTTTGTTTTTGCCTATTACACAGTATGTTTCGTTTTATCTTGGTTTTATTTGTTTGGAACTGTTTCTTATGCTGTAGCCCATATTTCCCTGTTTTCCTTTCTGCTTATGATACACACATGTGCTGTTTTTGTCCATGTAAGAATTCGAAGTGTAGTGTGCCATATATGTCACAGGTCTAAGCACGCAGTGTGCCTACCATTGTTTAACATTGATATTTACAATCATGTCTGTCTTGTTCTCAGAATAACTGTCACTGGCAAATACACATTTGATGAACTAGAATTTCTTGAAATGAAATAGGAAGGCCAGTATTCATTGTGCTGCAGTTACTTAGGTAGTGAGGTGTTTTCTGGTAAGCTTTCTATTTTTTCTCTCACTTTCTTCGTATTCTTTTCTTTGCAAGCTGCCCTTATTCATGCTGGTAGGCATTGTAGCAGTTGTGAGTGTGTTTACTGCAGCAATGTCACAGCTAGTTTGCACACACTACAGGATGCCAACAGATACCCATCACTGTTTTTGTGCATTTCTGAGAACCAGCTGTGTCCACTCGGCGAAACTTGTAGTGTCCATTTGAATTTACCAATCAGTTCATGTAACATTTCAGGACAAAATTTACGCAGTGAGAGAAGGGAGACTATGCAACATGACCTTGGCTAACAACTGACTGTTTAAGTTGTTGGAAGGACTAACAAAAATAGCACTGGATGTGCACTTATGTTGTGCACCAGTTAATTTGAGAGGGATGGCAGAAGGTATAATTCAAAGGCATAAAATCATGGTAAACGGTGTCTGCATAAAAAGAAGTAAATAGGCACAGACTAATTTCTATCCCTTGTAATCTACAAAGGATGCCTTTCTTCATGCATTGATAGTGGGGGCTGGCTCACACTTATTGTTATTTATGTGGTGCGCCTGACTGATTTCTCTTGCCAATTTTCAGCCATGGGTGAAAACAGATAAACAATCCTAATCTGGCCTGAAGCCCCATTGCAGATATGCGTGGCCAAGTCCGACGAGCATACTGGTCTTTTGAATGAAATATGGTGATCTCACAGGTACATATTTAGGCACCAGCCAGTCTGCACTATGTACATTTGACCACATGTGAAAGGAATACAGCACAGTGCCTCTGACACGCACTGGACAAATTTGGTGCTATCTTTAACCAAGCAAGCCTCGCTTG
Source organism: Dermacentor albipictus (assembly GCF_038994185.2). Lineage (NCBI taxonomy): Eukaryota > Metazoa > Arthropoda > Arachnida > Ixodida > Ixodidae > Dermacentor > Dermacentor albipictus. The sequence goes on from NW_027225602.1 coordinate 329,081, forward strand.
CCTCCTTGCATTTCTCGATTCAATTTTCAATTCAATCAGTTCGTGTAAACAGTAAACACACTCACACTTTTGGCAGCGGCGGTTGCGGTCGCGAGCAAGTCGCTAATCTACTTCTACTTTTGCCACAGCATATGCGGAACAATCCACGAGCCGAAGCAAGGAAAGGCTATCACCTCTACACGTGCGGTGCCCAGCTGACCACCTCGTCACGATAGTGACTGGTCTGCTGCGTCTGCCCTCTACCGGCCAAGCTCCCACATATAAGCAGGCATCGCTGACGCTGTCGCTCACTTTTGGCAGCGGCGGTTGCGGTCGCGAGCAAGTCGCTAATCTACTTCTACTTTTGCCACAGGTTGGTCTTTTTTTTTCCTTTGCTTTCCAACCATATTTTTTTCTGTGCATACCGCTGCCGCTGCTGCCAAATTTCGTGCAGTTTACACAATGCCGGCCAATGCTGAGTTGTCAAAAGAAATGGACGCTTTACGGGCTGAGGTTGCTGTGATGCGTGATAGCCTGAACATGTTTAATGAACTTTTCGAGACGGTTAAGAAGCAGAATATAGATCTTGCTGTTGAAAACAGGGCTTTGAAAGATGAAAATGTCGACTTGGCGCGCAGGGTTTCTGAACTGGAACAGTACTCCCAACTAAATAACGTAGAAATAAAAGGTGTCCCTGCAACTAAAGGTGACAGCTGTCTTGCGGTTGTTCAGTCTATGGGTGATGCTATAGGATGCAAAATCGCTCCTGAGGATATCGATACTGCACATCGTGTACCAGCTAAAATGAAACAAATATTATTGCACGCTTTTGCTCCCGAGAAAAAAAACTGAGTTCGTGAAAAAGGCACAAAAGGATCACAAGCCTTTATACGTAAATGAACATCTTACGCAAGAAAGAAAGCGGCTGTTTGCACAAGCTCTCGAGTTGAAAAAGGCAAGAGGCTGGAAACACCTCTGGACAGACCACTGCGTAAGCAAGGCGCGAAAGACAGATGACAGCCGTGTGTACCGGATCTCTAGTGCGGGTGATCTTACTGTTTTCACCTAGCTTACTAGTGTTTGCGGCTGCATATCTTAAACTTGCTCAAGAATGTTTTCTTGTCAGGATCTTAAAAAACATTTCAGTGATGAAACTTCCAAGTTATCGCTAATACATTTCAATATTCGTAGTCTACGAAAAAACTATGATAGCCTCATAGCATTTCTTTCCATAATTAATCACAACTTCTCTTTTATCTGTCTATCTGAGACATGGTTGTCACCGGACGATAGAAATTTATATGCGCTACCAGAGTACAATGCAGAGTACTGCTATCGTGCTACGCCACGTGGCGGTGGATCTGCCATATTTATTAAATCATCATTGCCATACAAACGCCGCAATGATCTTGCCTTTTGTAATCTGATCTGCAAATCTATATGGTTAGAATTTGATCAGAGTGTTTTTTCAATTGATGGCCGGAACACAGTGTTAGCGTGCATTTATCGTTCACCATCATCGTCATACTCTGAGTTTTGTTTGCAGTTTGAAAAATTGTTGCACACTGTTGCGAACGAAAACAAAAATGTCATTATCTGCGGAGACATCAACATAAACATTATCGACCCTAATAGTCCATCATGTTCTGATTATCTTGCGTCTTTTCTTAGCTATGGCCTTGCTTCTCTAATCACTTCTCCAACTATATGTGACGTGACAGGATCTAATACGTTAATTGATCACATACTAACCAACTTTACTACAGATCATACGGCAGGAGTCATCGAGCACAGCATAACCGACCACTACCCTGTATTTTTGACTTTAGCTGGAGAAAATTCTAAAGCGACTGAAAAGAAAGAGAAAGTACATTTCGACTCTCAAAAATTTATTTCTAAGATACAGTCAAATGACTGGACCGCAGTACTCTGTGAATCTTCTGCGGAAGAGGCTTATCAGTTGTTCTTGGCTGAAGTTACACGCTGCATTCATGAATGCACTACTACATCTATCCTAACTCGTTTCTTCAGTTCCCCTCGAAAACCTTAGGTCACGAAAGCGCTACTTCAATTTATATTGAAGAAAAATCGGCTCCACAAAAACGTAATTTGTCAACCATTTAACTGTGAACTTAAATCTCGTTTCAAAAAATATTCTAACACGCTTGCAGCAGCACTTAAATGTGCTAAACGAGATTACTTTCAGAACAAGATTTTGAATAATGCCAATAATACGAGGCGCAACTGGCAGGTCATTAACGAATTCTTAAATAATAAATGCCGTGAGCATGTAACAAAAATAAAAACTGAGACACATACATACTGCCACCCAGCTGATATCGCGAATGCCTTCAGCGAGTATTTTAGCAGTACTTGCGATTCTCAAACAGATCCCCCATTACCAACATTGCCTCGTCATCTTCATTCTTTTTACTTGCGACCTACGAATGCAAGGGAAGTTCTTCATGTTATATCTTCGCTTAGGTCTACTGGACCTGGCCTAGACTCTGTTCACCCATCACGTATCAAGTTAGTTTCTAATGAACTGTCTCCTATCATAGCCGATATTGTTAACAAAATGTTTAAAGCAGGCATATTTCCCAGTTCTCTGAAAGTTGGTAAAATAACACCTGTTCACAAAAAAGGCAATCGTGAACTTCTGAATAACTACAGGCCTATTTGTATTCTTTCATTTTTCAGTAAAATCATTGAACGACTAGTTCATACACGTTTATCATCCTACCTAGCAAAATTTAATCTACTATCACCTAAACAGTATGGCTTTCGGCAGGGTTGCTCAACTGAGCTTGCGCTTCTAACCTTTGCCGACAAAGTCAAGAAGGCAATCGACCAAGGCCTGCTGGTTGGAAGTGTATTCATAGATTTAACAAAAGCCTTTGACACCATTAATCACAAAATTCTAATACATAAACTTGAATGTTACGGCATAACTGGCCCAGCACTTCAGCTTATTTCTAGCTACCTAACTAATCGTACTCAAGTTGTTCAGATTGACGGCAAACTCTCATCTGCTAAGAACATATATCAAGGCGTTCCTCAGGGCTCGATCCTTGGCCCGCTGCTGTTTCTGCTATTTATCAACGACCTACCTAATGTTCTAACCACTACAGACTGTATATTATATGCAGACGACACCACTATTTTTACTTGTGCTAATGATGTCGACGAGCTACAGCAAAATGTTAACGTTGATCTGCATAACATAACTTCCTGGTGTCAAAAGAACATGTTGTGCATCAATCCTCTAAAAACGGTTTTTATGGTTTTTCATTCCTCCCCGACACTAATTTCGAACTCTATATCGGTGCGTCTTGAAAACAACTTAATACCAATATCTGTTAGCACTAAGTTTCTTTGCGTAGTTTTAGACAGGCATCTGAAATTCAATCTTCATGCGCAGTCACTTGTCCGTAAGATATCGTTTGGAATACGCGCCATAATCAAAACCCGCTCGTACTTTCAGCCACACATTATCCATTCCCTTTATCATGCACACATTCACAGCCATTTATCTTACTGCATATCAGCCTGGGGAAACACATACCTCGCTCACCTCAGCCAACTTCAACGCATGCAGAATCAGGCGATTCGCCTCAGGACTTTCAGCCATTTCCTATCGAATGCAACGCCACTTTATTGCAGTTTAAACATTCATCCTCTTCATCAGCTCTTTCAGTTAAAGTTAACAATCGTGATCTATAAGTTATTTCGTAATATTGCACACATAGATGGCTTTGTTACTGAAACTTTTGTAAATACTAACACTACTCGGTTCTCTGAACTCGATAATCGTCTTTTGCCTAAAGTGCGCACAAACTATGGTAAGTTCACTACCACATTTTCGGGAATAAAACTATGGAATTCTATTCCACATACCATAAAATCATCCCCCACTGAGCACATATTCAAGAATCAGGTTAAGAAATACTTTATGCAGCAACTCTCTTCATCCTAACCACTGCCTTTGTGAGTGTAATCATAATTGACTTAGCTATTGTACTACACGTTTATTACTCATATTTTTATTGTATTTTACATTTGCATTGCTTGTTCACTACAGAAGTCTTCTTCGCAATTTTTTGCCTTACAGTTTTGAGTTCTTTTTTCGCGCTGTTTCTTATTTAGTCTGTAATGCCACCGTAACCAATGTTTGATCTGTATTGTCTTTTTTATTTTTTCATGTATGGGAGTCCCCCTGACAGTTTGTAACTTTGGGACTCCCTGTGTAATGCTCATTTTGCATACAATTCTTGTAAATCTGACATCATTGATGAATAAACTTGAACTTGTAACTTTTCAGGACAAAATTTGCGCAGCAAGGGAAGGGAGACCATACAACATGACTGTTGTGCATATGTTGCCTAATTTATTTTTGCTGAAAATATACGTGCATTGCAGTCCACAAGCGAATTGACAAAGGCACCCAGGCATTGGAGGCTTGCTTAGTTAAAAATACCCAAAATTTGTCTCGTATCTTTCAGGGTTAATGTAGGCTACTCTTTTGATCACGTGCATATTTGGTCCAATGTACATCGGGCACGCTGACTAGCCGGTGCCTCAGCATGTGCCTAGGAGAGCACCATAATTCACTCAAAGGACCAGTGTGCTCGTCTTATTTGACCATGCATTGAACCGAGAAGCTGTGCACTGGATTTAGCTTGTTTATCTGTTGCGTTCGCCTATGGCAACCGACTGATACAACAAAATCAGTGAAGAATACCACAGCCAAAAATGGGACGTGTGTCAGTCGACGCTCATTATGATTGCATGACAAAGAGGAATACTCTCTAATGACGTGGCATAGCAACCACCATGCCTATTTATTAAATTATTTTTATGCAAGCTTGTTTGTCATGCTTCTACGCATTTGTTTTTCAACTTGTGCCCTCCCTCTGAAAGCAGTGCTCGGGTGTAAATGATAGAAAACCCCAGACATAGTGTGGTGTATTTCTTGAATGGGATATATGCCATCATTCAGGAGGCCAACACATGCATGACATAGTAGGCTTGGAATGTATGAGAACTGTGCCCGTAGCTGATGCAAATATTCTATAACGACTGGCACTTGGATGTCTCTGGGATGCATTGGGTTGCCCATACACAAACACTCCTACGCTCATTTCCATGCCAAGTAATTAGTGAGAATTTCTCATTCACGCTAGCAATCCACAGACACTGCTGTCCTTTGTCAAGTGGAAACCGATATAGCTGAAGTAGTTCACGACATGTACACACGCCACAGCTGATCCATGTTGCACATTTGTTCAGCCAAGAGAAATTTCTGCTTACTGTAGTTACTGCTGCACCCAAAGGCCACACAGTGGTTCCTCAACTTTGTGTGAACCGACAGCACATAAATTTTTCGCAGAACTAGCTATAACGTCTCCAGACCGTTCTGCAGCAAGTGATACAGCGTGTATTTCTGTGGTTGATTGCCAAGTTTTGTTAATTATCTGTCCTTTCTACCATGCAGGGTACACATGCACTTACTTCAAGATGACGACACTCCACCTCAAGAACCGCCTCTCCTCAGTGATAAGTAGCGAGATTAAATGAAAGGGAGATATCACATCCGTAACCAGGCTAATACTGTGTTTTCCTTTCATTTAACCTCCTTCTGCATTTAAGGAAGCGTTGATATGCCCAATAAATGTTTTTGTTAAATTTCTTTCGTTGAGTAATGTCTAACATGCAGCATATGTAGGGCCCATGTACATGTCAGAAGTGCTGCATCTTCACTGGACATACATGCATACAGGCTGCATATATATAGCACCAAAGATAGTCACGCAAAGGTAACATATTTAAATAAGGTCTGACTGCCATTGGGACACATGAGAAAATGTTACCACACGTGGTGGCCAATTTTGTTATAGGAGTAATACGAGCACCGGCAGTCTAATGTATAAGCTCATTAGAGATTCGCTAGGAAGACGTGAGAAAGTCACAAGAAAACTGCTTTGGAGCGCACATTAGGAAGACATTTCATGCTCACAAGAAAAGCACTCGTCAAGAGTTCTACAGAAAGACGGTGGCCAATATGTTATAGAATGGCATTAGGAATACATCAGAAAATTCCAAAGAAACTCATCAGAAAGTCTAATGGCTGTGATGTCAAAACTCGTCAGACTTTCATGTGAAACTCATCTCATATTTTCATAAGGGGAGTGACACTCCAATTCGGCGCCTACGGGAGCGCGTGAAGCCGCCGGCGGCCATATTGTTACAGGAAAAGGAGGGCGGCTACATACGTGGCCGCGATATACGCGCGGCGCTCTGTGCGCTTGCGGTTGTGCGATGAAAAATAAAATAAACCGCTTTAAGAAGTATTTAAGAAATATTTCACCAATAAATATCAGTCCGCCGTTGTGCCCCCCTGTCGTAGCAAAAAATAATGCGAAATGGTGGCGGTTGCCTTGTGTTTATATTTCTTTTTTCATCAGTCAGTAACCTGCCGCGTGCACCGGCAGTGTGGTGTCCTTTCGTCGATACGTGGTGCCGGCCCGTATTGCCAGTGACATGGGCTCGAAATATAGTTTTCTTATGCCTTTTCTTTAAAAAATCACAATTTGTGTAAATGAGCGTTCTTGGTTAAACCTATAAAACAAGAAAAAAATACAACGGTAGGTCTGATTTTCGTGCGGCGTTTCAGTTCTAGCCGAAGAGAGTCGGTGATAGCAAATTTACAATAAAGCTAAGGCGACGCACGATCTACACGCAGCCGCAAGCCTACATGCGCTCCAATAGGAGTAAGCTGCCGAAGTTAGGGTCATGTGTCAGCTGGCGGCTCATGAATTCTTTACTTTTTTTTCGTTTCTTCGTCCGTTCTGCCTGCGTCTGCGGCAAAAACGAGAAGTGGGAAGGCAGATAAAAAGAAAATGGTGGAGGGAGGTGGTAGCGTAACGGTTAGCGTGCCGATCTCCCAAATGCAGGATGCTTTGAATACATGGGCTCGAATGCCGGTGGTTTGTTTGTGAAGGCAGCTTTCTGTGCTCTCTGGTGACGGCGAAGCTCAGAATGAGGCGGTGGCCTGATGACAACGTCGCCGTCAACGTAACAGTATAAGCGGGCGTGAAAAATCACACCTAAATCCGAAAGTGTATTCAGAGAAAATAAAGTATGCTCCTATCAACAAAAAAAAGGGATGATTAACGATCGGTGTTGTTGAGCGAGGCTTTAGACGAATAATGTCGCCATAAACAGGACCACGCTCCAATTCTGGTGCTCAGCGGAAGTTTACATCGACAGCATTTGAACTAGCATGCTATTGATACTTCATTAAGGTCGTTGCGTGTTTGTGTTGTGTCTAGCAGGAGCGAGTAGTGTAAGAGATGACACTGGAGAGAGGGCGCTGAGCGAAGTCCGCGGAAAGTACTTGAGGATAGCCATATTCAACGTCGACGCGGGTTGAAAAAAGCCTGCGACTTCAGTTGCTGAGATAGCTAGAAAGGCTTCAGTGGTAGCATACCTTTCGCGTATTTGGTAACAGCAACTATATACACACGCTTTGCGCAAGTACAGAGGAAAGGTATGTAAAGAGTTTGCCGGTCTTTCCGAGCTCTGGCATAGTTTGAAAAATGAATGTGGCGAAGTATGACACACAAAATAGCGTATGCCATCCCAAATGAATCAGCATGGTCATACTTGCACGACACGCCATGGCGACCTGCCACCAGGACATCATGAAGTTCTAACGATGACAGTTTTCATCGGGTGCTTGAGAATAAAAACGAGCACATTAGACGGCCGATGGACCTTTCTACATGTATAAGAAAGATGCCTCGTCTTCAGTAGTTACAGGGTGATTCGGGTCTTAAATATTGGATGCGGACGCCACCACTATAAATAACGTACACTGTATACGGTGTCATACTTTGACGGCTGGTACCGATTCTCCCGCAATGAGGATGGGAACAAATTGTCTCACGTGCCGAGTGTCACCTTTCTCGAACTGCAACATTCGTTCCCCTCCGTAGTTGCTGAACTGTTTTTTTTATTGCGTTCGACTACTAATCACAACGTCTTGGGATCGAATCTCAGCTACGGCAGCCCTATTTCGATGTGTGTAAAATGCGAAAACACCCGTGTACTTAGGGTTAGGCGCACGGTAAAGAATCCCAAGTGGTCTAAATTAGTGCCGAATCCCCCACTACGGCGTGCCTCATAATTAGTCCGTTGTTTCGGCACGTAAAACCCCATAATGAATTATGTAACATTCGTTAAGGAAGTCCTTGGCAGTAGCGCAACTCTTGAATACTGCCAGGAGTTGTACGCGAGGTCTTTGAGTATGTGGGTAGCCTTTAGGGCGTTTGATAGCTGCTAGTCTACATTGCGGCTATATTAAAAAGGCGGAACGGCAACATGGCAGACAATATGGAGAACATACAAATCCCGCATATATTACTGCACAATAATAAAGAGACCACTTTGGAAACTAACTGCAAGTACTGTATACGTCATACCCAAGGGTGTACCTGGCCTAGTTGCCAGTAAATGTTACTTAATATTCCAAGCAGCTTCGGCCATAGCATGCTAACGGACGACGACGCAGAGACAGTTTGCTTAATTCTTGTGTCGTGACTTTTGCGTCAAGGTTCAAAAGCAACATATCCATGGATGTGTCTTAATACTCGATTGGCAGCTGCGGCGGTAACCCATAAGTGCGGATAGCAAAGTCGCTAGCGATATATTTGGGCGCACCGTAACAAATCGATAGGTCAAAAGTAAAAGCCGCCCACGACAGCGTGCGATGTTCGGACGTTAACAATGTGTGCCGACTGAAGAAAGGCTGCCACGGAGTGCTTCTGACGGTTAGCCCTGCTTCTTTACTCCGTAGCATCAAAAAGAAAAACAGCAAAAGGAAAAAAAAGGAAGAAAAAGAACCGTATCGAAACCCAGAATCAATCATCGCTAGTCGCGACTAAACGCTCTTAGGATGATAAGTCATTTCCAGGTGACGAGCGACTACGCTATAACAAGAACACTGATAACGGCTAACATTGTTTAACTGCGCGAACAAACGAACCACAAAGACAGAGAGGGACAAGGACGGGCGCAGTCCTTGTCCCTCTCTGGGACAAGGACTGCGCCCGTCCTTCTCCCTCTGTGTCTTTGTGGTTCGTTTGTTCGCGCAGTTAAACAATGTTCGCCAATATCTACCAATTCGCCCAACAACAAGTTCTACTAAACACTAATAACGCCGGTGGGACAAGCATTGTGGCAAAATTCAGTGCACAGGGATAGCTTTGAATCATTCAATTTTTCTTTGGTTGACGTGATGACGCGTCACAGCGGGAAGTTTGAAAAGCTTAAGGTCGGTACGCCACGTGGTGGCACTCATGCCAATTAAATCCACTTGTCCAGAAAAGCTGGATAGGGCAGTTCGCCGGGCCATAACCTCATGGTGGTAAGACGCCGCTTGGCGACGACGGCTGGAAGTCTGCCACTCGCGCGTCACGCTCAGAGAAGACAGCCGGCCTCGCTCTCATCCATGGCCAAGCCTTGCACTGATTATACTCGCGGATAACTTTCTGTGGCAATGAAGGGAAAGCTATGGGCGTGTGGCTGCTGTACATGTGATATCGCGCCAAGTAGTCCGCCAGCGTTAGACAATGCTTTTGGTTGCTCGAAACAGACGCTGAATCGACGCAGCTTCACGTGCGATGGTTTTGCGTTTGCCCAGACGCGGAACTAAAAAGCCGCAAATTAAGTTAACTTTTACATTCCTCTTTAACTGTTGCTTATCAGATGTTTGTGTTTTCTCTTTGTCAGCTTAAACTAAGGCGAACAAGACACGGGACTCTTCAGAAGCGCTCACACTTGTGCGCGCTTTGCCTCTGTAGCTTTGCCGCTTTCCCTTCATTGCCACAGAAAGTTGTCCGCGAGGATAGCCGAGCGCAGTGCTCTTCTCAGGCAGGCACGCGGTGAGTCACGTGGCCAGGCGGCGACCCAGCTGTGGAGAGCACATACGCCAAGTCGGCGGCGGTGGCGGCGGCTGCTAGCGCACGCGGCAGCGGTGGAGCTCGGCTCGGAGAGTCACATGATGCATTGCCAAGGCTACAGCGCAGCTGCATGCAGACGAAGGTCCAAGTCATGGCGACGCCGAAACTCTGCTCGACAAGGGGCCCTATAACGTAAAACTATTCCAATATGTTTCTATTCCAATCTCCTGACGTCAAATGTGCGTAACCACCGACGCAAGCACCAGGCGGTCACCCGCAGGGTTGTCTGAACACACCAATCAAACGCTCTCCTCGTTCATAGGAGGTCACTTTTGTTTCCTTGAAAAACGAATAACATTGCCTACACTGAGCGGCTTGTCGTATCTAATTGGCTGACAAGAGGCGAGGAGAACGCTCAAATGGAGAGGGAGTCACTGGGGCAGAGCCTGTGTACTGAAAACCGATAACCGGATGAAGAGGGCGGTGCCGGTGTCTGTGATTGGTCGGCTTTCCCTTACTTAGCTTGTGGTGGCTGGACGAAAATCACGGCGGCATGCAACGGTAGCTTAAGAATGACGCTAAAAGTGACCCTCAGCAAAGAAGAGGTGGCAGAATGAGCTGGTAAGCGTAATGAAAGGGCTCGAAAAACGTTACACGGCCACGCAAGAGGTTTTATTATTCGCAAATACACCCATGCTCTCCGGCAGGTGCGAGTAGCCAGCGTCTCAGCGATCGGCGGCAGCCATCTTTTATTCCTTTCGGAACGGAACAACCTGCGACTATTTCAAAGAAAATTCAGTTTTGTTCGTCATATTAATGCATCTTTATCGCGCACACGTCACTTTGAGACGGTGAGTTTGTGCGGTTTGGTGACGTTGCGTGACAGGCAGGTGAAGTGAATGCAGCTCGAAAACTTTCGACCAATAGCCAAGGGCCAATGGCGAAAAGACGTCGAATCAGAAATAAGTATTTTCCCTTTTTCGGTCAAATCATGCATAATCAGTGTGTACTCATCATATCAGATGGGGAGGCATCGCGGTTTTCGTGACGTCGCGTGACAGACAGGTGAAGTGGGCGCCGTCCAAAAAAGTTTTTGCCCAATCGTTGAGGGCTGATAGCAGAATTGGAATAGAAAAGTTTGGAATAGTTTTACGTTATAGCGCCCAAGGTTTGTAAAGCTTCTGCTTAAAAATAGCATGGGAGAGGCGGTACGAGCGAGGGAAGCGAGAGCGGCTAGGTACAGCCTACGTGCATATCTTCTCGGCTGTCTTCTCTTCACTCTTTTCTTTTTTTTTCAGTGACAGCAGCTTATAGAAATTGGGGTTATTTTGTTTGCTTGGTCATTCCGTTACATTGACGACCACTGTTGAATTCATCGACGTTATTACGCCACCAATAGGCTGCCGTGCCTCATCCTGAGCTTCTCCATTGCCATAGGACGAAGATAAAATTCTGTAAATCAAACGCACTTGTATTCTGAGCAGGGAATCTTTCGTGATGTGTTTAAACAAATGCCACGGAAGAGAATGTATTCTACAAAGTTTTTTCCACCACACTAATTACCTGCCTGTCAGGGAAGACGGCAAATGCGGAGTCCATCTCTACGTGAACGCACATTATACTGCCACCGAGGCAATTAAGGATAGTGTTGAGGTCGCGTCTCATTAATTTCTTTGCTGTCAAATGCAATCCGCGTCTCTACAGGCCCTCTAACTCGCCGCGCTCAAGCCGCGAATGCGCAGTCAAAAAAGTGTTTCAGCATAAAGAAAGGAATACAACAAGAGGGGACAGTCCCATAGAGCCCAGCGGCCGAATTGACTGCAGAGCACCAAGCCGTCGGCGTTAATACCTGAAGCACACGTCCGGTCTCGACCTTGTGCGCGCGCGTTTTGAATACTAGCTGGTACGGGTTACGCCAGCTCCGTTGGTTTTTTTTTTCTTTTACAGCTCAATCGCGCGCGGTCTTCGCGCGAAATCATGTTATTAATAAGCAAAACTATTGCGAACAATCTTCACAAGCCTCCATCGAATATGTGCCACGTGCAATTTCATAGAGACGCAAGACACCTTGTGAAATGAGGAAACGTTCATTTTATTCTTTATAAATGCTCGTTGCGGGCTTTTTGTGCATTCATCGTACGTTGTGGCACCAGATAAGCAGCAGTAGTTTCTGCAGGAAGCTCCACCAGATGACGTGAGCTGAAAAAATTACATGCAAGTGCTATTTTGGTAATAACATGTAAGAATAATGCGTGTAGAGGCGAAGCCTGAACTCTAAAAACTAGGAAGGGTATCGCAGGAGTGAAGTGGCCGGTTCACTCTTCAAAGCGTTGTTTTACTCTCGCAAAATGTCGATGAGAGTGAAATGCATTGTTCACTCTGTCACCAAGGAGAGAATGAAATGTGCTTTTCACTCTCCCCTTCAGAGAGAGAGAAGAATGCCCGTTCTACTCTAGCGGCAATAGAGACCAAAACGTCGCGTAATCTTCCGCTTCAACTGTAGGTGGCTGGCCCCGAACATGGCAATGCATCATTCATGCACGCTGAGCAAAGAACACATTGTTTTGCTTCTAAGAGAACAGGCCGCCGCAGTTCGAAGTAACGCGTAGCGAGCGCTCAACTTTTTCACGCGGAGTTGCTCCAAGGCGCGCGCGCGCTCAAGATCGCGGAACAACACAGCACCGGAGAAAGGTGATCCGTACAGCGAGCAGCACAGCAGCCGCGAAGGCCAGCCAAGGGAGATCGTATGTCAGCCATCTCGCTTAGCCACGAGAACACGACAGTCGTTCGTCATGCCTTGGATATAACAGCAAATCCTCCACGGTAAGTGAATTCTAACTTAGGTGCACATTCTTCGTATATGTGATGCTATCGCCATGAAGTCGTCGCTGCGCTTAGCCGACGCGATGGACAAAGGACTAGGCATACGCGCTGTGTCTCTCCATGTCAATCGAAAAAGCCAGTCGTCGCGATAACTGCATGTGATTTTATCACTTTGCCGTTGTCTGTAAGAGCTTTAAAGATCGCAAACGCTGCCAGAACTATGGTATGTTCAATAAGACGCCAGGCGAGAGGACGGTTAAAACGGTTCGTTCACCAGCCCGTGATTCCGAGCCTATGCCCGAGCGTGATTATGTGTGTTTTGTGTGTTTGAATTTATTCAGTTTGGCAGTCTGTTGTGTACGGAACGCTGTTGAACTGAGGAATCACATAACAGAAGGCGTCATTTTGCTGGCAGCATGCTTTTTTTATAAATAAACCGCACGCTTGACGGTGTCTCGCGCATGGGGAATCTGCAACCACTGAAGTTACGTGCAGCACCAGTGCTAGTTAGAAACTTTGCCGCAGGCATTCAGCTGCATGCTGCAAGAGGTCAGCTGGGCGCGTTACCTTGAACTTACTGAAAACGCATGAGGAATCCATGTTTTATGCTGAAAAACGTATGAACCCCATATAAGCGATCTTGCGCGCGGCAGCTACAAGCGACGCGATGGAGATGGCTGTCGCGTTCGCTCGTCGCCTACAAGTCGTACTCCGTGCGAGCGACGATATTGAGCGACGCCTCCCCGGTGTTGCCGGTATGAGGGCTGCAACCACGCGTGACGCGTGCTTTAGTAATTTACGTTGATGTATTTTACTAAAAAAGTAGCATAAAATATTTCCGGGGGTCTTGCCGTAGGTTCTTATTCTTGCACGTATAAAAATTGAATCATTTGCTCGTTCCGCGCTACAATCGGTAGTAGTTGAGCGATGTACATCCAGTTCCGGCTTCGCGCTATTGGCTGGTCGCTCATAGCACTTTCGGGCGACGAGCGACGATTTCTAGATTTCCAGAACCGAGCCATCTGTTCAAGCGACGGCCCGTTTTGTCGCTCGTCGTCGTCGCGCACTAAATCGCTCTCACAGTGTTTATCCCTAAGACTGAACTGTTTTTGCTCATGTATTGAAATGGTGTGATTATAGGCAGGTCTGGTTTTGTTTCCTGTTGCGGTTTTCGTGCACGGTGCGAAGCTGAAAGGATACTTATGTCTACGAACTCGGTGAATTGTCGGGCAGCCAGTTATGCATCGGCATCGAATATAACGGCTGCTGTGTGGAATTACCATTGCAAGGGCGCTTTGGATACGCTTATTGTTTTAGACATGCCTGTGCATTTGCTAATATGAGTTAGCGTGTCAGAGTTATGTCATATGAATAGCTAAATCAGCCTTCCTTTGGGGGTTACAAGCGTAGTGTGTGCATTTTGCTATTGCATGGCAGATCAAAATGTGTTTATCGCTCGAATATATTTAGTAGAGAAATAAAATATCAAAATAAAATGTTGCTTTACTTCCGTGTTACCAGTCTGTCGTACACAGAACAATAGGTTGTGTAATAAACTAATAACTGCGGTTTAACTGCAACTTTTACATGCCTTCAAGAATCTAAAATGCTAGATTTCAAACTGTAGCAGTACTCGGGTCTGTCAAAAATGAACTCCATTGTGCAACTCATACATGAAAATAAGTTCATGCCTTTTAGTGCGCTTAGATGCAGGCCGCAGTGAACTTTCTTGTTCGTATTGAAATGTGTGTAAGCTTGCCATAACAAGCCTTGTTGCCCTTTATTATAGGCACATCTATATATCCATTGAACTGAAGGACAATATTTTCATCCCTAGTGAGCATGATGTTTGCAGCTATAATCCTCAAATTATGACTTCAGCAGTGGCACAACCAGGGATGGTGCGGGGGGCTCACTGGGCACGTGCTTAGGATATGTCACAAGTGGTGTTTGCGATACACCAGACTCATGACCGACCTATGATGTCTGAAAATGACCAATATTCTATTCATTAGCAGGAGTATTCTAACATTCGTCCCTAACGAGGATGAACTGTTCGTTATTTCTTTTTTGTGTAAATCTAAAATTGAAGTTAATTTAGCAGTTGACTGTTGCAGTCATTTGGATGTTTTGCACGCATTTCACTAAGACTAAGAGCTAAGACTTTCTTTTATTGCCATGGCCTTGACTGTCTTGATGTTGTTTTGCACCATGCCCTTCTGTTCACTTTTGTATATAATATTTCTCAGGCACCCGCTTTATATACCTCAAGAAGGCAGCTGCAAGGACACGAGGATGTGAAAGAGCCAGTCCAACACGACTTCACGTAGTGCAGAGGAGCCAATGCCAAAAAATCAAAATACACTGGCACGCAATTTGGACAAGAAAACTAGTATGTGAGTATATTAGGTGTACCATTTGACCAAATGTAAACAAAATCAAGATACAGTAAGTAAAACCAGGATGAAAATTCTCACGTGCTCCAAGCAGTCATCTTAACATTGTATATTTATGTAATGTCTCCGATTGGAAAGTCAAATCAAGTATGATCTCTGGAGATAAACACATAGCAGCAAGTGTCATTGAAAAGTTAGAAATGTGTTTTAAAAAAGCTGATTAGTTCTGAGAAGTGACTACTTTTATGTCTTGCCTCTCAACAGATACGTCCATGTGTTAAAAAAATAGTGGTACAATGAAATCGCATATTTGCTCAGTGACATGATATATACTTGCAATGAGCACGGTGCCTGTGTTTACTTTAAAAAGCAACAGCCCATGCTTGGTTAGGTTAGCCCCACTACAACTTGCAGGCATGGGTGATTGGTACTTTTTGGTATTTCTGTGCCGTGAGGTTTATTGACGTGCGTATAGGTGCAAATGCACGCAGTATGGCTAGTACAAAAAAGGGCGGGGGGAGCAGATATATGTAGCTCACTGTATACGACACAGGGCAAAGGAAATCCGTGTTCAGCAACTATGTTAAATGCCATGTACGCAAATTTTACAACGCTATTCATTCGAAGCGCGCACAGGTGCATATTAAAGAAACGTTTTCCAGGATACATATTTTAGTGCGTAATTTACACTAATTTTGCTCGAACTACAAGACATAATAATTTGAATATACAGCACGGAAAAACCTAGAGCGAAATAAATTGTGCGTCAGCTTCGTGGGTCTAAATAGGCTTTCCTATGCATTAGGTTTTTCGCGTAATGCATTACCAGTTGACAGCCTATCTCATATGTACTCTGTTTACATTACCGTTGTTTATTAGTTTACTCATTTGTTTTGCAAATTATGAAATGCCGGTGTATATATATTTTCAACATTTGACATAACCCTGTATGTTTTGCAGGGACAACCCAGGACGTGCATTTCTCAGCACCCAGTCAACTGCCAGAAGTTACTGGAACACAGGCCACCAGTAAGTGCACATCAGTTGCAATTTCACATTATGCAGTTGGCTGCTGCTTTGTACTGAGGCTTTTTTTAATGAGATGGTGGTGTCGTTCTAATGTACATTTTCACCACAAAGGTGCGAACATGTCTCACAGAGGCATATATGGTTGCTGTTTTCTGCGAGGGACGTGTTCTCGTGTTCGTGAAGCATTTGTGTTTGGCAGTATTGTCGCCCAATGAGTCAGATATAAACACTAACTCGCCACTGCCGGGAAGTAGTTGCGAGAAACACAATATATTATGACGCTCTAAAGTTATTTCATTAATTCGAAGGAACATTTTGCAGCAGGAAAAGAGGTTGCTATTCCAGGTAAACATGTCTTTTTCTCACAAGTTATTTAACCAAACTGTGGATGCATGAAATTCATGACTTATGAATAGATTTTAATTCATCCTTTAGTAATGCTTCTAAAAGAGACTAGAAATAGCATGTGACTACCTCTCCAATCAGCAGATCATACACTTACAGTCATAAGTGGTAGTTCCATGCAGTCTCGCACTCTATATAGCCTTTCCTTTCAGCAGCATTGGAACTGGCGGCTGCATTTTCAGGAGGGGTGTACTTGACACTGTATATGTATGTGTGAATTCGGTTTTCTTCGTATATGTCGGCTCACTGGCACAAAGAGTGCAAAAATGAGTTGTACCATGAGGCTGACGACGCCTTCTGCTGCTAGAAATGTGGCACTTCATATTTTAAAGTACTGCATGACATTTGAACCAAAGCTAGCACATAAAATGATCAAGAAAACTAACTGCTGTTAAAGCTGTTTTCCTCAAAGAAAGCTTGTCCTTTATGGACTGTGTTATTCTGAGCTCTGCACCGATGTTTCAGTAGTATTATCCCTTAGTGAGTGAGAGATTGGGGCCAAACTATCGTGTTAGTCGTTAAATGGTGTCCTAATTATGTGTATTTGTTCCAACAAAGTTGTCTAGATTACTTTATTGTGTAGTGTAAAGCTTATGAAACCATCATAAACTAGTGAGTTGCTAACATGCATATGCATTTTTCACTATACAGGTGGCACTCGGCTGTACCACTGCAGTGCTGAGGAAATTGCCAGCACCAGCGGCTTTGCAACAGCTGTTTCACCGCATGACCGTATGTGCTAATCTATAGTTTTGTTGGGATGGGTTAGTATTATGGACCACTGCTACTATGTATTGTGACAGATCCATATGAGAAGTGATGTAATAGGCACAGCGAAAACCTCTGAATGTTTTACTATGGAACATAAAAAGGCTCCCCTTGTCGACACGGGAGTAGGGGAGAAGAGCATGCAGGCACTCCCGGATGTACATATATTTAAAAACATGAGAGACATATATATATATATATATATATATATATATATATATATATATATATATATATATATATATATATATATATATATATTGTTGCGAAGCACTTTGAGCAGTAAGCGTTCGCGACTAGAACGTTGGAGCAACGAGAGGTAGTGTAGCCGACCGAGCACCAAACAAGCTTGTCCTTTCTCGTCGTCGTTGTCTCTCTCTTAGCCACAGCCCCACTGCTCCCTATTTTACAGTACAGTTATCTCCCCCGTGGAAAAGGAAGCCGTCCCGGTGACCTACGGGTAGGACAGCGCAGGCGGATCATAGTAGGGCTTGTGACGCTGGGCATGCACAATTTCGCGTCCACGGCGGCGATGATCCAAAGGTAGCTCGAGGGGTTCCACAATATAGTTGACTGGAGACGTTTGTTTGATCACGCGGTATGGGCCCTGGTACTTCGACGCGAGTTTCGGTGACAGTCCAGTGGTAGAGGCTGGAACCCAAAGCCACACTAGCGAGCCAGGAGCATAGGATACAGAAGCATTGGAACTTTCTCGATGGTGCTTCTGGCATTGCTGGTCTTCTGACGTAATTATACGGGAAAGCTTGCGACACTCTTCTGCGTGTGCAGCAGCTTCGGATAGGGTAGTTGTTTCCGTGGAGTCAGGGCGGTACGGAAGGATAGTATCCATTGTGAAAAAGGTTCGCGTCCGTACAGGAGAAAGAAGGGCGAAAATCCCGTGGTTGTCTGCGTGGCGGTGTTGTAAGCGTAGGTCACAAAAGGTAGGACATGATCCCATTTGGTTTGGTCGGATGCAACGTACATGGCCAGCATGTCACCAAGAGTGCGATTAAAGCGCTCGGTCATGCCATTAGTCTGCGGATGATACGCAGTAGTGGTGCGATCAATGATGCGGCATTCTTTGAGGAGAGCCTCGATGACGTCGGAGAGGAAGACGCGGCCTCTGTCACTGAGTAATTCCCTGGGAGCTCCGTGGCGAAGGATGATGTGGCGCAGGAGAAACCAGGCGACGTCACGTGCAGAAGCGCTGGACAAAGGGGAAGTTTCCGCATAGCGCGTAAGATTGTCGATGGCCACGATTACCCAGCGATTGCCATCTGATGTGGTTGGCAGAGGTCCATAAATGTCGATGCCTACTCGATCGAAAGCACGTGCTGGGCAAGGCAGAGGCTGCAATGGGGCGGTTGAACGACGAGGGGGATCTTTACGGCGTTGGCAAACCAAACAGGAGCGGACATAATGATGAATGAATCGATACATCCCCCGCCAGTAGTAACGAAGGCGTAGACGCGCGTATGTCTTCAGTACCCCTGCATGCGCGCACTGGGGATTGTCGTGAAACGCTGCGCAAATATCCGAACGCAGGTTTCGCGGGATGACAAGCAACCATTTGCGGCCGTCCGGGAGGTAGTTGCGACGGTACAGGAGCCTGTCGCGAATGGAGAAGTGATGTGCTTGCCGACGTAATGCGCGATTGTTATTGGGTGCCGATGGGCTGGACAAAAACCGCAGCATGGACACAATCCATGGGTCTTTCTTCTGCTCCAGAAGGATGTCCGTGGCAGCTAGGGAAGACTCGGACAATGAGGCTTTCGGGAAGCTAGCCTCGTCTGTTAGTGGCGAACGAGACAAGGCATCCGCATCCGAATGTTTTCGGCCAGAACGATACAGTACGCGAATTTCATACTCCTGCAGTCGAAGGGCCCATAGAGCAAGACGACCGGACGGTTCTTTTAAGGATGACAGCCAGCACAGCGAGTGGTGATCAGTTATTACGTCAAACGGGTGGCCATAAAGATACGGACGGAATTTGGTTATGGCCCAAATTATAGCGAGGCATTCTTTTTCTGTGACAGAATAGTTCGATTCAGGTTTAGTGAGTGCACGACTGGCGAAGGCAACGACGTACTCATCGAAGCCAGCCTTTCTCTGAGCGTGAACGGCCCCAAGGCCAACGCCACTGGCATCCGTGTGTATTTCAGTTGGAGCGCTGGGGTCGAAATGGCGCAGGATTGGTGATGACGTCAAGAGACGACGCAGCTTTGTGAAGGCATTATCGCAATCCCGTGACCAGGTTGAAAGGTTGTGGTCACCATGAAGAAGCTGCGTTAAAGGTGCAATTATAGTGGCAAAATTGCGGATGAAACGGTGAAAGTATGACGCCAATCCAATGAAGCTGCGCAGTTCTTTCAAAGTCGTTGGTCGGGGAAACTGGGCAACAGCTTGTAGTTTCGCCGGATCAGGAAGTACACCTTCTTTCGACACGACATGGCCGAGGATGACCAGCTGCCGGGCAGCGAAGTGACACTTCTTCAAGTTAAGCTGGAGGCCGGCATCGGCGATGCACTTTAGGACGCGTTCAAGTCGAAGTAAGTAGGCAGGAAAGTCCGGTGAAAAGATAACGATGTCGTCCAGATAACACAGGCATATCTGCCATTTGAGGCCGCGCAAGATGTTGTCCATCATTCTTTCAAATGTGGCAGGCGCATTACACAGGCCAAATGGCATCACGGTGAATTCAAATAAACCGTCAGGTGTGATGAAGGCCGTTTTCGGACGGTCGGACTCAGCCACTGGCACTTGCCAGTACCCGGATCGTAAGTCTAAGGATGAGTAGAATTCAGCGCCTTGGAGGCAGTCTAGCGCGTCGTCAATACGGGGTAGCGGATAAACGTCCTTGCGTGTGATCTTATTAAGTCGCCGGTAGTCCACGCAAAAGCGAATTGTGCCATCTTTCTTTTTTACCAGCACTACAGGAGAAGCCCAGGGACTGTGCGAAGGTTGTATGACACCGCGTTGGAGCATGTCTGCAACTTGCTCAGCGATCACGCTACGCTCCGTGGCGGATACACGATACGGTCTGTGGCGTAAAGGCGCATGGTTGCCGGTGTCGATGTGATGGACAACAGTGGAAGTACGGCCTAAACGAGATTGTTGTAGGTCGAATGACGTGCGAAAGCGGTCTAGAAGATGGACGATCTGGGCGTGTTGCGCTGGAGTGAGGTTGGGATCAATACTCTGGTAAAATGCTGGTTCACACGGCGGCGTGGGAGGAGAAACTTGAAGGGCCAGAGCGTCAACCGGAGGAGAAGCCGGGTCGTCAGGCACATCGTAAAGGAAGCTTGGTTCGATTTCGTCGGCATAACCAAGACACTCATTGTGGAGCAGCCTGGCAGGGCAAGGAAACAGGTTTGATACATAAAGTGCGCTCGAACCTTGTCGAATGGCAAGAAGGGCAAAAGGAAGCAAGAAAGGATGGCGGCGAGCAACAAGCTGAGACGGCGCGAAAAGAACTGTGGAGTTGGAAAACCCAACGCAGGAAACGGGTACAAGTGCGGCAGAGTATGGAGGAATCTCGGTGTCGGCGGTGACGAACACACGACTGGAAGTGTCATCAGTATCTTCAAAAACGTTGGTGCCGAATGGCGACAGCGCGAGTTCAGCACGGGCACAATCTATAACGGCATGATGAGAGGACAGAAAGTCCCATCCTAAAATCATGGCAGGGGAGCAGTGAGGCAGAACAAAGAACTCAACATGGTATAAAGCGCCGCCTATAACAACACGCACGGTACACTTCCCTAAGGGTTCAATCGGCGCAGCGCTTACTGTACGTAATGAAATGGCTGAATAAGTCGTCGCGACTTTTCTAAGGGTAAGACGAAGCTGGTCCGAAATCACTGATATTGCTGCTCCCGTGTCTACAAGCGCATGAACGGCAATGTCTTCTGCATAAACTTCAAGGATGTTCGCAGGAAATAAATGAGGTCTTGAGGAGTTCGCTGAGATCGCATTTCTTGCCTCTGGAACTGCGGTCCTTAGTTTTCCTCTCGGATAGCTTGAGGACGACGGATAAGCGGCGACAGAGAACGCCGACGGGGAGACGGAGACCGACGGGTATTGAAGGGTCGGGAAAGAGGAGACGAGGCTTCGAAGGGCTGAGCGGCAGTAGCAGAACGGGACGGAGAGTCGAAACCGTTACTTTGTGCCCTCGGAGAATCCGAAGGATGCCCAGGTAAGCCACACGAATAACAGATAGGCCGATTGTCATGGGTGCGCCATGGATTAAGAACAGCGGGCGTAGACTGTCTGAAATATTGGCGAGGTGGGCGCACGGGCTGCTGTGGCGGCCAGTAGCTGCTTGGGTGGGCAGGAGAATATGTTGCAGCTGCTTGCGGAGGTGAGGGAAAGGCGCTGGTAAGTCCGGATTGAACCTGCAGGAGGAGACCGTGGATTGGCTACAACGGCAGCGTACGTAAGTGGCACAGGCGTAGGAGGCGGTTGATGAGCAAGTGGTACTGCGTTAGCGACTTGTTCTTGTATCAGGTGACGGAGATCTGGAGACAAGCGCGGCTCTGAGGCTGGAGCGACTGGCAGAAGAGAGAGTTGGCGCGCCACTTCTTCTCGTACAAACTGCTTGATGCTGTCGAAAAGTTCTGAACTGCAAGGAGCCGAAGTGACGCCATCACTCAGAGCTGAAAGCGCGACGTCCGGAGCGAGAGCTCGGCGCGTAGAAAGCCGCTGTTTGCGCAGCTCCTCATAGCTCTGGCAAAGCGCTATGATGTCGTTGACCGTCTGAGGATTCCTTGCCAAGAGCATTTGGAAGGCGTCGTCTTCGATGCCTTTCAAGATGTTCTTGACCTTGCCATCTTCGGTCATATCAGGGTCTATACGCCGGCAGATGTCAACTACATTTTCAATGTAGCTCGTAAAAGTTTCGCCCTTTTGTTGGGCACGACAGCGAAGCTGTTGTTCAGCCCGAAGTTTGCGCACAGCAGGGCGACCGAATACTTCTTGAAGTGCCGTTCGGAATGCTGACCAGGTGGAAAAGTCAGCCTCATGGTTGCGGAACCAAAGATGGGCGACCCAGGAAAGGTAGAAAGGGACGTAGTCAAGCTTGTCAGCATCAGACCATTTGTTGTGGGCACTCACTCGGTTGTATGATGAGAGCCAGTCCTCTACGTCATGATCGTCAGTTCCATTGAATATGGGAGGATCTCGTTGGCGTGGCGCACCAGGACAGATGACTGGAGGCGGTGCCATGGGTGGCGCGGTAGGGCTAGTCTCCTCAGGCATGGGAGATGTGACAGGGATCATTCGGCTTCGAAGTTCCAGGTTGGCAATAAGTCCAGCACCTTCAACCAAATGTTGCGAAGCACTTTGAGCAGTAAGCGTTCGCGACTAGAACGTTGGAGCAGCGAGAGGTAGTGTAGCCGACCGATCACCGAAACAAGGTTGTTCTTTCTCGTCGTCGTTGTCTCTCTCTTAGCCACAGCCCCACTGCTCCCTATTTTACAGTACAATATATATATATATACAATTAAACTAAAATCAGGGACATTCCATCTGTCATTGTGAATTGACTTGTACAGCGCAAAAAATGCAACACAGACCACACAGAAGCCCGCATGTTAACAGGATTGATACCCACAATAATTCAACAGATTTGATACTTCAGGGGTGGTATTTTACGCAAGGGGGAAAGGAAAGGGGATAAAACCAGAAAAAAGAGTGGAGTGGAAAAGAAAGGAATCGTGCAAAAAGCATGAGAAACATTGTGCAGCCAGGATCGCCAGCAGGACATCTAAAAAGCACTCTGATAAAATCACATACAGGGCAACCTTACGTATTGTTTGTTTCAATAAACTCAGATCACCTGCAGCCATTACTGCAATCAAGTTGTTTCCTTATGTCATGAGGGAATGATGCGGGCCCAAAATACTGTTTAGAGCTGAAGGATTATGTTCTATGCTAGCCTTATTACCTGCTTTTCTTCATATTGTTATCAGCTGCTTACGTTAGGGACAAAAAGTCAGAGTACGACCTTTTTCCTGATTCGCCATTCCACACATGTCTTTGTGACTATATTTACATGCAGATGATCCATAGATGAAAAATATTCAGTACAGTAGAATCTCATTACAAGATGCACTTGGTTGTAAGAGACATCTGAAAATGGTTTGGTTGGTTTTCCAATGTTTGCCTCGTTAACAATACTGTACACAAGAGTCATCTTTGTTACTACCGACTTTTTAAGTATTCACTACTTCGAAGGGACACAACCCAGACACATTCACTTCATGTACCTTGTGTGCTCCGAAGGGCGTAAATATCACGCAATCCTCACACAGGTCAATTGCGCATGTCTCGTTAGCATGAACTAAAAAGGAGGACAACGAGGACAGTGCAGGGCAGAAAGTGTCGACAGTTGAAGCTGATGGGCGTCTAAGAGCCCCTCAAAGGCACTGCGAGCAACAAGGCTAGCAAAGTGAAGTGTTTAACTTCCAGTAGTTAGGAAGGAAGCTAGCACAATCTACAGTAACCAAAAAGCTGTGAATGTCTTCTTTAAAGAGCCCCTAAACCACCGAGGTTGAAATTTAGTTGCTGTGTTGCAGTTATACATGTTAAGGCAACGAACACCTAGCCAAGAGAATTTTTCCAAACGGTGCAGTAATAGTGGAGCTACGTGTTTGATTATTGAAAAGTAGTCCCGCTCATTTTACTCTTTGATCTGGTACACGCCATCTGGATAATATCCTCTTTTCCTCGCCTCGTACACCTACAAATGTTACGGGACAGGCCACCACCAACGAGCTCTGTTGCTGCCGCGCAGGCCCTTCGCCCTGCGAGGGGTGGCGCTAATGACCTCGCCAATAGAATGTAACTATAGAAGGGAGACCATTCTCTTGGCGTTTCTGTTCTTTGCCCCCATTGGCTGCCCACAATGGCATCGCGAGCAGCGCGACGAGGAAAAGGAGTGTGTATTTGCCTGCAAGCCTTGCCGGCAGTCGTACACTTCCGTTCGACCAATCGACAGCACCGGAAACTGGTGACATCATCAGAGACAGCCTGGTGATATCAGGACAAACTGGGGGGTGCAGGATAGGTCCAGAGAGGCGCACAGGGTCGTTTTCTTCATATGGTGGTGCTCCCACAGTGCTACGCACTGTGGAGTTTGGCATTGTCACTTGTGATCGCATTCTGATTTTGATGCGCGTGTTTATTTGAAATGTTCAAAAAAATGTCAAGAAGTGGTTTAGGGGCCCTTTAAGCTGCCCTGAGCAATAATTCCTTCAGGTATATCTAAACATACTTCAGTGATGATGCATAATAAAGTGATCTAGTCTGGCTCCTCAGTGTTTTAAAATTTTGGTTTCGAGAGACATGTTCCCCGTGCCTCTTGAGAATCTCTTCTAATGAGGCTTAACTATAATGTACGCACACAATTGTGTAACTCCTCCTGCAAGTATTATTCCTTAAGCCTGGTCACTGATGTGCAAAGCTCGTGGTTAAGTTTTGATGTCCGTACTTTTTAGAGCTATGTTTAATAATTCAGGCTGTTCGTTTTCGTTCGTCGATGCAGGAGACGATGCCTACGAAATTATTGGCCCAGATGACGAGAGCCCTCAAGGGGCAAACGACATCTCTGTTGCAGAAGTGAGCCCGATACCACCTGAAATTACCATGACAGGTGGCATGGCAGCAATAGATACAGAGACGGCCACGTCTACTGCAGCTGAAACAGTGTACGAGGCAAGCAGCAGTGTGTCAGCATTAGCAGCAGTGTCAGAAGGAACCGCACCAGGCCTGGTAGAGCAACTTGTGTGCTATCACTGTGACTTTTTTGTAGTGCATACGCCTCATTTGCTCCACATACAAAAGCTTTTCACCGCGACTGTGAGCCAGTGTTCTTGTGCAGCAACGGCAAGACTCAGGTGTTGTAACACAGTACAAGCATCACTTTAGGATATGCAAACATATTACAGTTGTTGCCTCCCCAGCCAGCCCACATAGCGTCAACAATGTGGAACACATGGTGGGACACACCTCTTCCCAATTAGAAGATTGTAGAGACTGTCAGTGTTGTTGCTAGATTAACTGGTCTTTGTAGGCAACTAGAAGGACAACACAGGTGTCATATGATTGTTGTTTATGTTGTTGTTGAAGGGGTAAAAAAGAAGTTTGATGCAGCTGAAGTGCCAACTGATAGTGAGCAATTCAAAAACAGCCACCTGAGAAAGCAACACTGTCGAAATTTGGGTATCTTCGTGACGCCAACTCTGGTAAGGATGGCATAGGACAAAAGTGTGATGAAAATCGCACAGACACTGCTGTTCCATCACTGGTCACAGTGAGCAGTGACTTGTAGGGCAAGAGAGTCAACTGAAACGAACATTATGGCATAGTGTCATGCTCCCATGTGACCACTTTCCATGTATTTTGCATGATACAGCTCAACATCCAGAAACGGGACTGCAACTTGTCTGTAAGTAGCTTTCAAAAAAATTATTCACAACACTATTAACACAGCAGTATCTTCTTTTTTTGTGGGTTCGAGGTTCCCGGGTGTCCATTAATGCAAAAATTGCGGAAAGAAAGAAAATGTGTCGTACTTACACCTTTTTAACAAGTACGAGGGGGACAGAACTTTTCTAGTCATGTATCTTCATCATACTATCAAGTTTTTAAAGGGGTTGGGACACCAAATTTTGAGGCTATAAAAAGCATGTTGTAGGCTGCTTCGGTATGCAAGGACACCGCGAACGAGGTATCGGACGCTGCAAACATTTCAAAATAATTTTAATTCAGCTCCAAAAAGTCATTAAAAACTCCTTCTCGTAGTCGAGACCCATCGCTAGCGCGGCAGCTACTACGTCACAGAGGAGGAACGAAAATATTGACGTCATAGCACACCAGCACAAAAACGTGACGTATGATGAGTAGCGATGACATGCCGATTACGGAGCTTGCTGAGCCGAGCGACCGAGCCTCCACTATGATCGAGCTACAGGCATATAGAAATCCTTTCTTAATGCAAAGAAGGGGTAAGGCGTGCAGACACGGACACAGGAGGAGAGAAGTGGACAGCACGAACGCCGTACGGCGGCCCGCGAATGGCAAACTGCGTGCGGCGAGTTGCCGTGCCGACGGGCCTTTGCACGTTTGAGTGTAAAACAGTAGCCGGCCGACTCCGAAAGGGACCAGGATATGCGGCGTTCGTGTTGTCCGCTTCTCTCCTCGCATAGTCGCATAGTTCGGCAGCTCGGAGCGGTCTGTCCTTCGCTTGGCCTTTCTCAATGTGAAGGCCCGTCCACGTTACCGGCACGGATAACTCGCCGCACGCCGTTTGCCGTTCGGGGGCCCCCGTGCGACGGCGGTTGTGCTTGCGAACGGCGAGATTTCCTAGCCGTAGAGAGCACGGGCCCGGGACCCATTTGCGCGGCAGCCGTACGGCCAAGCGGCCAATCAGCGTCCGAGGAGTGGTCACTCTGTGCACCGACGGCAGCTTCACCGCCTCTGATCGTTCGGCGCCGCCGATATCGTGGCTAGGCCTTTTCCGGTTCACTTCGAAGCTAACGCTAACGGCGCTTCGGAATGAATCACCGAGTCTCACAAGCCGCAGTATTTTCTTGCCGTAGTTGTCGCTCTTCGCAATAATTATAATAATCGCGACATGCACTTCGAATCGCCAGTTGACCTCTGCTGGCAGAGCATGCGTATGCGCGAGCAGACGACGCAGCATAGTTTTACGTCACTATTTTTTGTGGTCCACGTGACCAAGCCATGTTGCGTTTTCGCCTCTGTGACGTCATAGCATCCCCCAGAGCCCAGAAACCGAAACCGGAATCGCTCGGTATAATAATGCGATTATTAAATTATTTATCGGATATATATGAATCCCGCTGTGTGTATCGTGCTCCCTGAAGCATGACGCAACGTTTGAATCAACAAACGCATGAACGAAAATTTTGATGTCTCCACCCCTTTAAGTTGCCTTTTATTATTATTATTACCAGTTATATCTGAGTGCATTGTATGCATTAAGCAGGTGTAAAATCAGGTCAGTTGGATCAGATGCCTTACCTGCAAGGAGCCCTATATTCAAGAAATTTGAATTAAAATAGGCACGTTAGAGACGCAGTCTTTCAGCACTTTATTGCGTGTGGTTTAAGCATTGCTCAATACTTTTGTGGATGGCAGTTTCAACCAGCACAGCACTGCGCTTTGGCACGGTCACGTGTCTTCATACGGGTGTTTACCATTTGTGTTCATCTGTTTGTGTATTCATAGAACAAGTTTTTAATGTATTTTTTCCGCATTCTTGTGCTTACACTAAGAATGTATAAGGCAGTTACAAAATGGGCGTCACTATAACGAACTGTTCTATTGAGCTTACACTTGCAAATAATAGTGTTCAGATGGCCGCACATCTATGTAGGTGCACCGATAGCTTTGGGTATGTTCTCATGTTTGTAACTAGCTTATATAAGCGTCGTAAACCCCAAAGCAAAAGAACGCCGAGGACTGGCGTTCAACGGACTACCCGGAAGGACAGCTCAATGAAGCCACCTCAACGCCTACGTTGGTTCAGTTCCGATGATGGAGAATCCGCATCCGATTCCTCGCCGGAGGTATCGGAGACTCGCCGTCGATCCAGGTCAAGATCGCGGACCCGAAAGAACTCCAATCCCAAAAACCCACCTCATTACCAATCACCAAAACCACCTAAATCGGGGGCTTTCGGCACTGTGACCAAGCAAGTGCCACAAGATAACACGGTAAGCTGGGCACGAGTCGTTTCTCCTACTGCTCCTATAACAGAAAATCCCGAATATCGGAAGATCGTTAACGAGAACAAGCTCCTCCGCGAGAGCTTGGCAGAAATTAAGCGAGAGTTGGCCTCCCTCAAAGCTAGTCGCTGTACCGAAACGAACAAAACAACACATACTAAAGCAGCAGGCATGCCTCTCGAGGTTATAACGACGCCGAATTCTGTGGAAGTTACACTTCAACAAGTTGTGCATCAATTACAAACTATGCAAAATTTTCAGCAGCAGATGTACGCAGAATTTCAAAGCCTAAAAACTTACGTCGATGAATCTGTGGCCAGTGCAAAGAGCGCGGCTCGTAAGCGAGCCATCATTAGCCCCAGCGCTCAATCTAACCGCCGTCCGCGACCCATATCGACCTCGGACAGCGAAAGCACTATTCATGGCGAGTAGAACGTGAGTACATCACGAATATCTCGAAATTTGGCAATGGAACTGCCGCACCTTCCACAAACGGGCGGCAGCTCTACAACAATACATTAACACGGTGCCAGTCAAACCTGATGTTATTTGTTTGCAAGAGATCGGTAACAAGCCAGTCAGATTGACTGGCTACTACACGATAACCCACCCAGACTACCCTAAGGTCGCGACGATGGTGCTCAAGGACATAGCAATCAGTATAGATTATCTGGCGACTAGCAGCATCAATCATCAAATTGTAACAATACTACCGCAGAAGCGTAGCAAGGCAAAAACAATAATCACGAACGTGTATAGCCCCCCTAAAGAAAGGAGGGCCGATTTCGAGGCCATCATTCGGTACGTCATGTGTCACTCCGGCACCCAGGATAGACTACTGCTTCTTGGGGACTTCAATGCCCCTCACACCAGCTGGGGTTACCGAACAGACACCCCCAAAGGCCGAGAGCTCGAGCGAGCGACCGAGGCATATGATCTCCAACTCATAATTCTCCCTCAAAACCCGACAAGATTAGGTAACAGCGTCAGTGCAGACACCTTTCCAGATCTCACATTCACAAATAATGTCAACGAGGTATTCTGGACCAATCTAGGAGAGAATCTAGGCAGTGACCATTTCATTATCAGTGTGTCGGTAGGCTCCCCGAAAATTCGGCGACCCTGTGGCCAGGTGGTAATCACGAACTGGGTAAATTATCGCAAAATCCCCATGCCGGAGATATCACCTGAGAACGCTGAAGAGTGGGAAAACACATTCGAGACGCTCATAAAGCAACATCTAAGCGGCTAGCGCTCACAGCGGAAACGCCGGTAGTTGACAACCATCTGCTACATATGTGGGAAGCCAGAAGGGGGCTAACTAAACGATGGAAAAAACAGCGACTTAATCGCAAACTGCGCCACAGAATTGCTGAAATATCAGAGCGGGCAAACGCTTACGCACAGCAGTTAGAGACAGCGAGTTGGGCGAGCTTTTGCGACTCACTTCGCGAAACGTTACACACCTCCAAGACATGGGCGATACTTCGCAGCATAATGGAACCAGGAAAAACAAAAACGGCCAATAACCGCACTCTTCAAAAACTTGCCGGAGAATTTTCAGGAACAGATCAGGCCCTCCTCACTAAGCTTAAAGAGAAGTACGTAGGAGCAGTAATCACTCCCCCATGCACCTTGCCATACCAAGGGCAAGAAAACGCGGTGCTAGACGCTCCGATAACTAAGGCAGAACTCTTCGCGGCAGCGCAAGCTGCGAAAAGAAATACTGCTCCAGGACCAGATCAGCTCACAAATGCTATGATCCGGAACCTGAGCGACGAACACCTAGAACAGCTTACCCGGTATTTTAATGAACAAATATGGGAGAGGGGCGTAGTTCCACAACAGTGGAAGGAGGCCAAAATCGTGCTTATTCCGAAAGCAGGAAAACCTCATGATCTACAAAATCTCAGGCCGATATCACTAACCTCCTGTCTTGGCAAATTATTTGAAAAGGTGATCCACACACGTCTCACGTCTTACATTGAAGACCGCAACCTATTTCCCACTAACATATTCGGCTTTCGCCAGCATCTGTCGACACAAGATGTTTTCCTGCTACTTCGCGAAGAAGTTCTATGCAACACCACGGTTGGTGCGGAACATCTCGTCCTGGCTCTTGATTTAAAAAGCGCATTTGACACTATTTCACATGAACTTATCTTATCCGAGCTAAGTGACATCGGTTGTGGACAAAGAATATATGATTACGCCCGCTCTTTCCTGACCTCTCGCATCGCTACAATAGGCATTGGCACTACGCGCTCAGACCCTTTTCCCATGCCCAATAGAGGTACACCGCAAGGGGCGATACTCTCCCCCCTTCTTTTCAATATCGGTATGAGACGCTTAGCCAAATCACTCGACGTCATACCTGGGCTAGGGTACGCAATATATGCAGACGATATTACCCTATGGGCAACCAGCGGCTCGTTAGGACAAAAAGAAGAAATCCTGCAAGAAGCAGCGACCGTTGTTGAAACCTTCGCTCGCAGCAGTGGAATGAGCTGCGCTCCCGATAAATCAGAATTTATCAGGATACGAGGGCGAGGCCGTCAAACTCACGAGCCGGTGAACCTCTTTCTAGGAGACAGCCAGATAAAGGAAGTCCAAAAAATGCGAATCCTCGGACTGTGGCTGCAAAGCAACAAACGAGTAGACCACACCATTAAAACCCTTAGGACTACGGTGAAACAGATCTCTCGTATGATCCGTAGAGTTACTTATCACCGAAAAGGTTTCAAGGAAACAGAGACGATCCGGCTCGTTCAGGCTTTTGTGCTAAGTCGTCTCACATATAGCCTCCCTTTCCAGGACCCCACGAAAACGGAACTAAAGGCCGTAGATGCGTTGATTAGAACGTCGTACAAAGCGGCTCTCGGCCTACCACAGGGAACCTCTACTGAACGCCTGCTGGCCCTCGGGATTCACAATAACTACGAGGAGCTACGGGCAGCGACGCTCATATCTCAACGGGAGCGGCTTAGCTTAACCACCTCTGGCAGAAAATTACTTTGCCGCGTGGGTTACCCTACTCATCCACAGTATGCGGGAGAAGAACTCGAATCTCTGACCAGAGTCCTTCGTGAAAGGATCATAGTAGCCCCAATCCCTGAGAACATGAGTCCAAAATACCACCAGGGACGTAGAAATGCTCGAGCTCGAAAGTTAATGCAGCAATTCGATGGAAACCCGGATACAGTCTACACAGATGTCGCTCGATGTGGTGCTGACAAATACGCCCTCGCAGTGGTAGGAGCGGCCGCAAATCAAGGGCTTGTGACTTGTGCCACGGCTAGAGTTGCATCTGCGAATACTGCAGAAGCTTCAGCCATCGCGCTAGCTATTAAAACTAAGGACGCTGTGGGACAATCGTCGATAACTCTTACAGATTCCCAAGTCGCATGTAGACTATTCCTCACCGGGAGGCTACCACACAGCACCACTCACCTATTAGGATCCAACCTAACGCAGAAACACATGATCATCTGGTGCCCGGGTCACGCAGGACTCGAGGGCAATGAGAGAGCGGACGGCGCAGCTCGTGCTTTTGTCAACCGAGCGGCCGACCACTCTGACGAAAACCCTTTTTACCACGAGACATCCTTGAGCACCAGCGGCGCGAGCGAAGAAAGTACGGTCCACCACACCCTGACCTATCCAGACAGGACTCTTATGACTGGCGCCGAATACAGACGCACACATTTCCAAACCTTTATTTGAAAAATGCCATTCACCCAACGCTGTACAGCGCTCGCTGTCCTTGGTGCGGAGGCCGGCCAACTCTCGCCCACATTACGTGGGACTGCCAGAACAGGCCACCCAAAATTAATACTCCAAAAATAGCCGGCAAACTTTCCGGAAGGGAGCAGTGGGAGACTTGGCTCGCCAGCGAGGATCGGGAGATGCAATTAGCGCTTCTCGACCAAGCACGGCGGACCGCTCAAGCCAGTGGGGCCCTGGACTAGGGGCTCCACCCACTCGCTTTCTGCATTTTTTTTTCTCTTTTAAATAAACGTTTTGATATATATACAAGATGTATGTCACTAAGCATTGTGATAATTAAAGAACTGCTTGGTTGGTTTTACACTTGTGAATTAGTATTGAGGCGGCGGTATTTCCATGTAGGCGCACTGCTAGCTTTCTGTGTGCTCAGGTGTTTGTATTAGGCTTTTACAAGGGAGTTACAGCTTGTACGTCACTAAGCACTGTGATATTTTTAAAGAACTGCTTTGTTGGTTTTACACCTGTGAGTAATAGTACTCGGGTGGCATTAGCCCTGTGTAGGTACACAGGGACCATTTATATACATTATGCTCATGCAAAGCAGTTACAAAGTGTATGTCACTAATCACTGTGATATTTATTGAAGAATTGCTGTGATGGTTTTACACATATGAATAATAGTGGCCAGGACACAGTACTTGCGATGTATAATTGAATTTATACAGTGCCAATACATGGGCTGTATACGTACCAAAAGAAATGTATGTCATTATATTGTTGTGATTATTACTGTTTGTATTTTATTAAACTCTAATAACATTTTTTCTTGTATCTATTGAGGTATGGCAGTTTGTCATGCAACCAAACTGAGGACCTAAACTTGTGCATACAAATCAACAGCTAATTTAAGAGTATACTGCTCATATTCTGTGAAACCAGTTTAACAAATATTGTACTACAATGATGAAAAAATGACAGAGCTGACAGGGATGTATAGAAAGAGTTCTGCACTGGCTGAAGGACTGCCCCACACTGAAGTAGGTAATGTTGCGTTTATTGGAGTAGAACAGTAAGTGCACTTCTATTAAAAATGTGACAGTCAATGCAGAAAAATAAGGCAGACGAGCAGATGTGGCACATTTTTTTCAGGGCCCTCCATGCCTACTACTGCATTTCTAGACTTGCTGTGCTCTTCGTATAAGCCCCTGTTCAGCCAAGGTTTTTTACTCCATGACAGTTGTTCTACTTGGTTCGTAGCAGTAGTGAAGAAAAAAATGCAATGGTTTTCAAGAACTGTCGAGGCCCCGACACAGTAACTTCAAGGACCTCGTGCGATTTTTTTAGTAGTTTGGACAGGCAATAACTTGTTCAACAACATTGGTAACTTTAATGCAAACAAAAGAATGCAAAACAAATCGCATTTCAATGATTTCGAACATTTGAAAGACTGCTAATTTGCCTATCACCACTCATCACTAAACGCAATCAAGGAAGCATTTCAAGAAAGCGCTCAAAGTTTTTCTGCACTAGCACAATTAACTACTTGGACCTGACACATTTGCAGTTTTTGAACACTGTCTGGTTTGACGGTGTATGTGATGTCATCTGTTGCCTCAGCTTTTCACCACCAAATTAGCAAGTCATTCGTAATTTCCTTTTATTGTGTCTGTAGCTGTCGATATACTCATCACGGCTTTTCTTTGAATGCCTCAATGTTGAGCTTCCTGCTTCTGCTCCTCCAAGTACATTTGTCGCCGGTTCCATGTGCCTAAAACTGGTATCTGCAGCTCCTTTGTAATTTCAACTTTAAGGATGTCGCTTTCCTTCTATTACCTCCACAGAGAATTCTCTGTGGCATGCGAAGAGTGTCAAAAAAGGGAAAAAAGAAACGCTTGGAAATGTCTGCTAAGTCTAGCCAAGTGTACAAATTTAATGACTTTCCAGTACTTCTAAAAATTCCAGGGTTTTCAATGCCTTGAAAATGGCATTTTAGAAGTAAAGTGTTTTCAAGGATCGCTACAAACCCTGGATTCTAGCACCTAAATAATTTTACAAGCTTATTTTGGCATGGATTTCGGAAATTCATGCTTTTTAGCTAACGCTGCACTATCTCTGTACATTGAAGCCACGAGAGCGCAACCATTTTGGAGTAAAGAAAAATACTGAAAGCTTTTAATACCACTCTTCTTCTATGGAGCTTTGTATTGCCTAGTTAAGTTACCGAGTGTGCCTGGTTTTGGTGGGCGTTTCTTCGACATTTTCTGTAAGAAGTAGATGACTAACCCCCTTATTCAGAAATGTATATTAATACAAAGCTCATGCTTGACTTTATATAAACGACGCCTGGTGCGAACGTCCCCCAGACGCTCACTGCCTTTCTTTTGGTGCGTTCACGACTTGCGTCATTTAGATCAAGTCAAGCATGGGCTTCAAGTTATGATGCATTTCTGAATATGGGGGTAAGCGTGCGCAATTGCGGGCAACGCATTCTGCCATCGACACTGAGAGGAAACGGGGAAAACAAAGTGAACGCCCTATGCTCCTAAACTTTCGCGTAACTGTGGTGTGCGTGTATCGTGGAAGAAGAAACAGCGCGAACACCCGGACAAAAAAAAGCATCAACCACACCAGCGCTTCGTGGTGTGGTCCATCTTCTTGCGTCGTCCTTGCGTTGCGCTGTTTCTTCTAAAATGCACAACCAACTAGCCGGCAAGTCCACCCTGTGCACATATACTGAACACACGTATGAATGTAGATGGTCTTCGAAGCGTTTAGAACAAGCACTGCCATAGGATACGAGCAGTGCACGCGTAACAAGTGGACACATTAGTCATTTAAACATGCGTGCCAATGCATGTGACGCGGCTATCGGCATAAGCAGTCGCCAAATGCTGGAATGCATGCTCTTCAAAACGCTAACGATCCGCTGCTAATGCAGCAAAACAGCTCACAGCGGACCGAACCGAACTCTAAACTAATGCACTTGAAAAGAACGCCTACACGGCAGCGTGAGGCACGTCGAAGTACCTGGTACTCGCGTCGCAGTTGACCACATACGAATGGAACTGGCGGAAAAAATAAACAGAAATGCTCACCAGTATACGCGGGACTTATATACACATACGTGGATGGCTGGCACGATACTTTGTATCCGCGTATTTTCGGAGAACATATAATGCATGGACTGGGAAAGCACTCGATCGTGAGCTGAACGGCTCATTCGTTATTTTCCTGGGATGACGACAAGCCGTGAATAGTTCTCACGTCGTCGTCTACGTTGTATTCCTTCGTTAGTCGTAGCACGGAATGGAAATGATGCAAACGCACACGTATTCCAGTACACAACAGCACAGCACACTGCAGGGAAACTGCACCCACCGCTGCCGATTCCTCAAATACATTTGTTATATATATAACCTCTATAAGAACACGACTGAGTGTGGTGGCTCTGTCGTGTAATGGTTAGGATGTGTGCTTTGAATTTCATAGATGCGAGTGTACGCGGATTCGAATCCACGTGATGTGTAGAGCAATGTGGTCCTCCATAAGTATGTGATTCCCTCGACTATTGTGTTCTCATTAGACTATGTGTCTCCTGATTGTGAAATGTGCGAAGATAATTGCGGATTAAATGTTAATTAGCTTTTTTTTTCTCCGCAGTGGCATTCGGGATGCATACGCATAGGCTGATTCCGAGCAGTCACGCCTCATGGTAGGCAGCAAATAGCCAGGAAAAATGACTTTAAAATCCTGCATAACTTTGCTCACGCCTATTCTGAAGGCCGCTTGGAATTGGGCCACTGACTCTGAGGAGCCGCCTAGGGAACGGTATATCAGCGACCCTAACTTGATCTGATTTCCTGCCTGCATGCGTGGCCAGGACTTCGCTAAGGAGGTATTGGGAAGAGTACTAGCACTCTGTTTGGGGGAGTAGAAGTACTCGGTCTGGTGGAGTGACATTACCCGTGCGGTGAGAGTAATATCACTCTGCGGAAGAGTACTAGCAATCCCTTGCGGTGGAGTAACAAAACTCTGTCAACAGGAGTACACCTACTCTCTCTCAAAGAGGGTCGATCTACTCTCGAAAAGAGAGTGAAATAAGGGACAAGCCACCACTCCCTCAAAGAGAGTGCCCGGCACTCTTTGTTTTTAGAGTGTGCGAAAGTGGTGAATGGGCGGCATTACAAACAAAAGCAGTTCGTACGTACACACACTGCGTAGAAAATACCCGGCTCATCCGAAACAATACCATGCATTCCACAAAAACATTCTGATTCCAAGCATTTCCCTCTTCCCGGGACTAATTTCCTGCACTTTAATAGCATGAATGCGTGGGCTACGGCGCATTTCGCAAACTTGGCTACAACCGACGCGATAGGACGCTACGGATACACAGAGATGGCCACAACACAGGCTCTCAACCAGGCCATGCTGGATGCTCCCAGAATTCCTTCCACGCGCACTCAAGACAAATGCCTTGGTACCGTTCAGAAGACAGACTTTTCGAGTTACTAGTTCCTGTCGTTTGAGCTCCTTGACCTATGTCTTGCGCGTTATGGCGGCGCAAGCAACGCACTCTTGTGTTATCACTCGTTACGATTGCTCGTCGCGTTTCCGACAAGCGTGGGTACCGAAAGAAGGCTTAAATTGTAGCGGGGACGTAAAAATTGCCACAAACTTGTCGCAGTAAGATTCAGTACGCCCCAAACTAAGTTTGTCACCACGGCCGAGCTGCTTTTCGCTGCATCACAACAGGAGCGGCGAGCGGGCCTCGTAACTAACAAATGTACCGAAAATAGCTTTCAACAATGTTGGGTGTCAGAGAAAGCGCCATGAAATTGTCAGTGCATTTTGCTGCTTTTTGCTAACCGCGTCCCAGCGCCAGGCGTGCCCACTTCGCTCGAAAGCTACCCCAAAAAGTAATGAAATTAGCTTCGATATTTCTGGCAGTCAGAGAAAGCGCCAAAACTTGTCGCAGTAAAATTCAGTACACGTGAAACTGCGTAACAGCACCCTGTGCGACTAGCGTGCCCAAAAACTACCGAAATTAGTTAAAATATTATTAACATGTTATTAAGAGTTAACATTACCAGTACGATTCATTAATTCAAATTAACTGCTCCACGAAGCCCACGCTGTTTTTCGTTAACTGCGTGCCAAGTCTAGCCTAAGTGCCGGGGAGTAAGCCTAATTGCTTGAACTGTGTCGCAGACTGTCGACCGAAGTTTCTCACCTTCACTCTAAAAACACAGAGAGTGCCGGGCACTCTCTTTGAGGGAGTAGCGGCTTGTCCCATATTTCACTCTCTTTTCGAGAGTAGATCTACCTTCTTTGAGAGAGACTAGGGCAACTCCTGTTGACGGAGTTTTGTTACTCCACCGCCAGGGATGGCTAGTACTCTTCCGCAGAGTGATAATACTCTTCCCACAGGGAGTGCTAGTACTCTTCCCAATGCCCTCTTAAGCGAAGTCCTGGCCACGCATGCAGGCAGGAAATCAGATCAAGTTAGGGTCGCTGATATACCGTTCCCTAGGCTGCTCCTCAGAGTCAGTAGCCCAATTCCAAGCAGCCTTCAGAATAGGCGCGAGCAAAGTAATGCAGGATTTTAAAGTCGTCTTTCCCGGCTTATTTGCTGCCTACCATGAGGCGTGACTGCTCGGAATCGGCATATGCGTATGCGTCGCGAACGCCACTGCGGAGAAAAAGAAGTAATTAACATTTAATCCGCAATTATCTTCGCACATTTCACAATCAGGAGACACATAACCTAATTAGAACACAATAGTCGAAGGAATCACATACTTATGGAGAACTACATTGCTCTATACATCATGTGGATTCGAACCCGCGTACACTCGCATCTATAAAATTCAAAGCACACATCCTAACCATTACGCCACAGAGCCACCAAGCTCAGTCGTGTTCTTTTAGAGGTTATATATATAACAAATATGTTTGAGGAATCGGCTGCGGTGGGTGGAGTTTCTCTGCAGTGTGCTGTGCTGTTGTGTACTGGAATACGTTTGCGTTTGCATCATTTCCATTCCTTGCTACGACTAACGAAGGAATACAACGTAGACGACGACGTGAGAACTATTCACGACTTGTCGTCACCCCAGGAAAATAACAAATGTGCCGTTCAGCTCGCGATCGAGTGCTTTTCCAGTCCATGCATTATATCCCAGTTGAAAAACACAACAGGAAATTTTCACAGTCTGTCGTATTTCTGGACGTTGTTCCTGTAGTTCTGTTGTCTGTAGTTCTGTTGTCTGTAGTCCTGTTGCCTGTAGTTCTGTTGCCTGTAGTTCTGTTGCCTGTAGTAGAAAGTTCTGTAGTTCTTGATCATCATCATCATCAGCCTGGTTACGCCCACTGCAGGGCAAAGGCCTCTCCCATATTTCTCCAACAACCCCGGTCATGTACTAATTGTGGCCATGCCGTCCCTGCAAACTTCTTAATCTCATCCGCCCACCTAACTTTCTGCCGTCCCCTGCTGCGCTTCCCTTCCCTTGGAATCCAGTCCGTAACCCTTAATGACCATCGGTTATCTTCCCTCCTCATTACATGTCCTGCCCATGCCCATTTCTTTTTCTTGATTTCAACTAAGATGTCATTAACTCGCGTTTGTTCCCTCACCCAATCTGCTCTTTTCTTATCCCTTAACGTTACACCTATCATTCTTCTTTCCATAGCTCGTTGCGTCGTCCTCAATTTGAGTAGAACCCTTTTCGTAAGCCTCCAGGTTTCTGCCCCATAGGTGAGTACTGGTAAGACACAGCTATTATATACTTTTCTCTTGAGGGATAATGGCAACCTGCTGTTCATGATCTGAGAATGCCTGCCAAACGCACCCCAGCCCATTCTTATTCTTCTGATTATTTCTGTCTCATGATCCGGATCCGCAGTTACTACCTGCCCTAAGTAGATGTATTCCCTTACGACTTCTAGTGCCTCGCTGCCTATTGTAAACTGCTGTTCTCTTCCGAGACTGTTAAACATTACTTTAGTTTTCTGCAGATTAATTTTTAGACCCACTCTTCTGCTTTGCCTCTCCAGGTCAGTGAGCATGCATTGAAGTTGGTCCCCTGAGTTACTAAGCAAGGCAATATCATCAGCGAATCGCAAGTTACTAAGGTATTCTCCATTAACTTTTATCCCCATTTCTTCCCAATCCAGGTCTCTGAATACCTCCTGTAAACACGCTGTGAATAGCATTGGAGAGATCGTATCTCCCTGCCTGACGCCTTTCTTTATTGGGATTTTGTTGCTTTCTTTATGGAGGACTATGGTGGCTGTGGAGCCGCTATAGATATTTTTCAGTATTTTTACATATGGCTCGTCTACACCCTGATTCCGTAATGCCTCCATGACTGCTGAGGTTTCGACAGAATCAAATGCTTTCTCGTAATCAATGAAAGCTATATATAAGGGTTGGTTATATTCCGCACATTTCTCTATCACCTGATTGATAGTGTGAATGTGATCTATTGTTGAGTAGCCTTTATGGAATCCTGCCTGGTCCTTTGCTTGACAGAAGTCTAAGGTGTTCCTGATTCTATTTGCGATTACCTTAGTAAATAGTTTGTAGGCAACGGACAGTAAGCTGATCGGTCTATAATTTTTCAAGTCTTTGGCGTCTCCTTTCTTATGGATTAGGATTATGTTAGCATTTTTCCAAGATTCGGGTACGGTCGAAGTCATGAGGCATTGCGTATACAGGGTGGCCAGTTTCTCTAGAACAATCTGCCCACCATCCTTCAACAAATCTGCTGTTACCTGATCCTCCCCAGCTGCCTTCCCCCTTTGCATATCTCCCAAGGCTTTCTTTACTTCTTCCGGCGTTACCTGTGGGATTTCGAATTCCTCTAGACTATTTTCTCTTCCATTATCGTCGTGGGTGGCACTGGTACTGTACAAATCTCTATAGAACTCCTCAGCCACTTGTACTATCTCATCCATATTAGTAATGATATTGCCGGCTTTGTCTCTTAACGCATACATCTGATTCTTGCCAATTCCTAGTTTCTTCTTCACTGTTTTTAGGCTGCCTCCGTTCCTGAAAGCATGTTCAATTCTATCCATATTATACTTCCTTATGTCAGCTGTCTTACGCTTGTTGATTAACTTCGAAAGTTCTGCCAGTTGTATTCTAGCTGTAGGGTTAGAGGCTTTCATACATTGGCGTTTCTTGATCAGATCTTTCGTCTCCTGCGATAGTTTACTGGTATCCTGCCTAACGGAGTTACCACCGACTTCCATTGCACACTCCTTAATGATGTCCACAAGATTGTCGTTCATTGCTTCAACACTAAGGTCCTCTTCCTGAGTTAAAGCCGAATACCTGTTCTGTAGCTTGATCTGGAATTGCTCTATTTTCCCTCTTACCGCTAACTCATTCATCGGCTTCTTATGTACCAGTTTCTTCCGTTCCCTTCTCAGGTCTAGGCTAATTCGAGTTCTTACCATCCTGTGGTCACTGCAGCGCACCTTGCCGAGCACGTCCACATCTTTTATGATGCCAGGGTTAGCGCAGAGTATGAGGTCTATTTCATTTGTAGTCTCACCATTCGGGCTCCTCGACGTCCACTTTCGGCTATCCCGTTTGCGGAAGAAGGTATTCATTATCCTCATATTATTCTGTTCCGCAAACTCTACCAATAACTCCCCCCTGATATTCCTAGTGCCTATGCCATATTCCCCCACGGCCTTGTCTCCAGCCTGCTTTTTGCCTACCTTGGCATTAAAGTCACCCATTAGTATAGTGTATTTAGTTTTCACTCTACCCATCGCCGATTCCACGTCTTCATAGAAGCTTTCGACTTCCTGGTCATCATGACTGGATGTAGGGGCGTACTTATTAAGTTTCACAACAAGACCTGCCACCCTCTCGTTAATGCTATAGAATTCCTGTATGTTGCCAGCTATATTCTTATTAATCAGGAATCCGACGCCTAGTTCCCTTCTCTCTTCTAAGCCCCGGTAGCACAGGACGTGCCCGCTTTTTAGCACTGTATATGCTTCTTTTGGCCTCCTAACTTCGCTGAGCCCTATTATATCCCATTTACTGCCCTCTAATTCATCCAATAGCACTGCTAGACTCGCCTCACTAGATAACGTTCTAGCGTTAAACGTTGCCAGGTTCATATTCCAATGGCGGCCTGTCCGGAGCCAGTGATTCTTAGCACCCTCTGCAGCGTCGCAGGTCTGACCGCCGCCGTGGTCAGTTGCTTCGCAGCTGCTGGGGACTGAGGGCCGGGGTTCGATTGTGTTGTTCATATAGGAGGTTGTGGCCAAGTACTGCACCAGGGTGGCCAATCCTGCTCTGGTGAGGGAGTGCGTTACCGGTTCTGGTCACCGGGATCAGGCCACACTCCAGGCCTCTTTATGCAATTTTATCAACACGCGGATTTTTTTTCTTTTTTTTTTAAATCCGGTGGAACATTGCCGGCACCGGGATTCGAACCACGGACCTCTTGCACGCGAGGCGGGTGTTCTACCTCTACGCCACCGCTGCAACTCTACGCCACCGCTGCAATCAATATTTAATTAGAAATTGACAGAGGCCTCCTTAAGGCTATGTAAATTTGTTAATACAAAAAAATATAAAAGTAAAAAAATAAAAATACTTACCCTCCGAGGATTCGAACTTGCGACCTCACGATTCCGACCCCGGCATCTTACCACTGCACCACTGCTGACATGCTCTTCGAATGTACATTTTGGCCGTGTCAATAGTACGACGTGCTGATGCGGTGATGTTTACATTTGCATTTTAAGAGCCAAGATCCGCTATCACTCCACCGCGTCAAGTGCCGCATCTCTAGAAGAGCAAGAGTGTTCGTACCATAGACAGGTACATCGTGGAGTGCTTGAACATCGATACTGATGTACGATATCCATAATAAATAAGAAATTCAGAAATAGACAACGTTGACTTTTAGGGTTATTACTGCTACTTTCGACAGTTACCTTTCGTTCTTTACACTTTTGAGCGCGCATATAATTCGTGTGTTCAATGCAAAATAGCTACATAAACATTCGTGGATGAGAGTTCTTTCTGACAGCATACTGGCTTCTCACGGCAGCACTGTACCAGATTAATGAAATCCGAGCGAGACAGCTTTTCACACAACTTTGTGGAACAACCTAAATCTTGTTTTGCGCTTCGCATAAGCTTGTGAAATATTCCTGGGAAATTAACTAATGTGTCAGTGTAACAGCACATGTAAGTCCACAGGCCTGTGTGCCACATCTTACCAAAAACAAGAAAACAAAACGGATACGCAGCCACTCCCGCAGATGGTATGATTTTAAATCAGCGGCCGATTTTGAGGAGGCCAGTAGGGCGTTGCTGCGGCCGCGTCGTCACGGTACAATTATAACTATTCGTCACGTCGACTTTAATACCAGTGTCGGTGCTATCAGCATTGCCGGCTTCAGAGAAGCGCGATTGAATACCGCGCAAGAAAAAAGTACAGTGTACACCACCGATGCGAAACTAATATGCAATTTTAAAGGGCCGTGACTCAAAGCGCTTCTGTTGCGACTTCAGAACTCTTGGCCGTCGCGACGGAATGTTTCTGCTACGACGTCAGAATTGGTGTCGTAACGTCGGAGTCGCTGCCAGGATATAAAGCTGTTGTTCCGACGTCAGAACTCTTGTTGTCGCCACAGAACGATTCTGTTGCGACTTCATAACTATTGGCCTTCGCGACAGAATGCTTCTGTTGCGACATCAGAATTTCTGTCGTAACGTCAGAAATGTCTCTCAATTAAGAAATGTCAAGAACTTCTGTCATACAACAGAATTTCTGTAGTTGCGACAGAAATTCCTCTTGTCTTTTTCAACTGGGCACTACAGAAGCATGTCGCATCGCACAATTTCAGTGCACTTCTGTTGTCATCATTGGGTAAATGTTGCGAGGATAGGTTTCTGTTGTGCAACAGTTCTCTGTAGTACAACAGAAGGGTGTCCATTACTTCAGGAACACTTCTGTTATGACAACTGGCGGCCTGTTGCAATGATAGGTTTCTGTCGTACAACAACATTTTTCTGTAGTAGAACAGAAGTTGGTCCCATTACTTCAGGAACACTTCTGTTGTGACAATTGGGGGCCTGTTGCCACAAAAGGTTTCTGTAGTATTTCAACAGCTCTCTGTAGCACCGCTGAAGTTTTTCGGGTTACTTCAGGAACATTTTTGTTGGGACAACAGGGTGCCTGTAGTGATGACAAATTTTTCTGTAGTACTACAAAAATCTGTTGTAGAGCTTCAGCTTTCTGTTGTAACAACAGACATACGACAGACTGTACTTCTGTAGCCACAACAACAAATGTCTGTTGTACATCAGAAAAGTCTGTCGCTCCATCAGGAATCTGTAGTTACTACAGAAAAATCCTGTTGTACAACAGAAATTTCTGTAGTACTGAACACAACCTCTGTTGTCATTTTCAACTGGGATATGTTCTCCGAAAATACGCGGATACAAAGTATCGTGCCAACCATCCACGTCTGTGAATTTAAGTCGCGCGTATACTGGTGAGCATTTCTGTTTATTTTTTCCGTCAGCTCCATTCGTATGTGGTCAACGGAGATGCCAGTACCAGGCATTTCGACGTGCCTCATGCTGCCGTGTAGGCGATCTTTTCAAGTGCATTAGTTTAAAGTTCGGTTCAGTCCGCTGTGAGCTGTTGTCCTGCATTAGCAGCGGGTCGTTGGCGTTTTGAAGAGCATGCATTCCAGCATTTGAAGACTCGTATGCCGATAGCCGCATCAGATGCATTGGCACGAATGTTTAAAGGGACACTAAAGGTTACCAGAAAGTCAAGTTAAAGTGGTAGAGCAATCTACTAGAACGTCTAAGGCGTCAATATAATCGCGAACAGAGCTTTAGTAACCGAGAAATTGAGGTAAATGCATGACACGATTTGAGACCCCCAGCGACATTCCGGTACTAAACCGATGACGAAAGCTCTCCCCGTAATTTATGTTACTAATACTC
This sequence comes from Dermacentor albipictus, assembly GCF_038994185.2. Taxonomy (NCBI): domain Eukaryota; kingdom Metazoa; phylum Arthropoda; class Arachnida; order Ixodida; family Ixodidae; genus Dermacentor; species Dermacentor albipictus. The sequence goes on from NW_027225602.1 coordinate 372,921, forward strand.
AACTACTCATATTAAAAATATCATTTCCTTCGATTATAAGACGGAAGAAAATGCTACTTGTCTACGTCTACTCGATTCTAACAAAAAATGAGATTTTGACGTTACCCTTCAGTAGTATGGGTGGTCGAAAGGTTTTGTTTTCGCTCGACTCTGCGCGCACGACTCTGCGTCGCGCACGCGTTGGAGTTTCAGTAGTTTCGGTATCGCGTCGTGCTGTGCGGGTTCTGCTGGCTGGTGAAACTTTCATTTGGAACAAGCAGCGAGAATGCCACGTCCATGTGATGTCGTGGGATGCCCGAACGGTCCGCGGAACTTGGCCAAGGGCAAGGGCTACGGCGAATCCAACGTTAAATATCACCGTGTGCCAAGGAGTGAACCTCTCCGTTCGAAGTTGTTAAGTGCCGTACCTCTGCTACAACTCCTTGGCAAAGAGCCGAGAAATCGCGTAGTGTGCTCGCTGCACTTTCTTCCAGAGGATTACGAGTTGAACGCCGACTTAGTGAAGTCGTCTGGAGTGCCTATCAGAGCATTGCTTTCCCGTAGCGCTGTTCCGTCGGTCTTGCCTGCATTCTCCGAAGCGCAAGAACAGCTGCAGGACGAAGACAGGGCGGTGAGTGCGGCATTTTGTTTCCACGAATGAAAAGCTACAAATGTGCGAATATGTACAGCCATGACATAAAGTTGCTTGTATTTTCAGGCTGAACGTAGCGAATCACAAGCCAGCGCTTCGACAGTCGACACCTCCTACAAAAGCGACGTACAGGTACGCAAAATGCGCGAAAACTGGCCATTACTGGCGCTCTCGCTCGATGACTGCAATGACAGAAATCACTGCACAAACTTGTTGCACCTGACGTGTTCGTTATTTTCTAGGCGACTCGTGACGCGGGGACAGATGCAAGCCTCTCGTCGAGCACTGCCGAACAAAGTTGTAGTAGCGTTGGAAATACGAAATCTGCACAAGTTCGTCTGCCCGGCAACAGCATTGGTGAGTTTGCTTCTGGTAAAGTTGGCATCAGCACTTACATTCAACGAATGCTCATTTTGATCACAGGTAGTCTTATTTCCATTTACAGTATTAGTTAAAGCAATTCTCACATACAATGGTCAGTTGAATAGCTTTTTTCCAACGTGACTTTTATTGCAGGAGTTCAAGTTAACACAACAATGAAGGAAACAAAGGAAAAGGGAACGCAGGTGCAGGCGAAGGAAGCCCGTGACGTCAACACCTGTGAAGAGGCGTTATAGTGCTCGAAGAGCTGATGGAGCCAAACGACGGCGACAAACATCTAGACAGGAGGCCAGCTTTCTCACCTCACCTGATGCATCACCGGTAGCTTGCAAAGCTGACAGGCATGACACGACATATGAGCCAGACAACTCGACTTGTACCTTGGATGCAACATTAGCTGATGAGTGAGCAGGACTCATATTTTACTACATAGGAACCAATGCTCAATAATAGTGGCATGCAATGATAAAGAGATGAAGTAGCAACTCCCGACACTAATTCCGTTTCTTAGAACCATTCCCCTTTGCAAAAAAGAGCTCAAATGCCATAAGACTTGGAGCTTGACTTTGGACAGTGTTTTTTGCAACTTTAATCAACACAAATTAGAGAGCAAGGTTGAAGATTACTGTTAGAATTTATAAGGAAAAAACCCTCACAATCAGGATAAAACTTTCACAAAATTATTTCTAGCGCTTTCTATTATGAGTGTCATCACAAGAAGTGTTTCCTGGAGTAATTGGTGCAGCACAATTTATGGAACAGTACCTCCCAGATATAGTGAGGCAATTTATTAATCATGGTGTAAACAGTGTGTATTGTCAAATGCATATATTTGTGAAACCTGACAGTGAGCACTTCCTTTTCCAGAAGCGACGAAGATGCGCATGCAAACCGGAAGGACTACTGCCTTGCCCACAGCACCTGCCTGGTCACCCTTCTGAGTCAGTGCCGCACTTGTTTATCAGCTTCATGCACAGTGATGCTGTTTTACACTGGCACACGCATTACAGTAGAAACTGAATGTCCACACGCACATGTGCATACGTGGTCCAGCCAGCCACTTGTTGGAACCAAGCCGAGGGGCAACATCGACCCGGCAACGGCTCTGCTTTTTTCCGGCTCAAGTCCTACTAGTGCTCTCAGGATGATGCGGCTGATGGGTGTGCAAGTCATGAGCGACCAGGCTTTCTTCAATTACCAGAAGGCATACCTTCTTCCTTCAGTCACCACGGTAAATGCACAGCTTCTACTTTTCATAATGCCATCCTGCAGTACCTCTGGCACCATTCAAATATGCTCAAAAGGCACTTTATTTCGAACCTGAGTATTAGTGCAAATCATATTGACCGAAAAAAAGACGGGGACAGAGGAAGAAAACACATAAACAGCACAGGCGGCAACTCTTTTTTGCGGTCAATATGATTTGCAGTAAATACCAACTAGGCCAAACTGAAGTTCTTCTGAGTATTAGTTCTGTGCTTACTTTCACCAAGAGAGAGAGAGAGAGAAATTTATTTACAGAAAGGCAGAGAGGTCGGCCTCAGCTATAACTTGCTCTGGCCTGCTACTCTACACTGGGGAGAAGGGACGGGGAGGAAAAGGACTGATGAGTGATGATGGTATAAAGAAGAGATGCGTATAGACAAATTCACAGAGTTGTGGCATCTCTAAAGCCGTGCCTCCAGCTCAGTGGCTTGGCGGCACTTGTTACCAGGGCTGCGCTGTTTGCATTAGGCCAAGGACCTAAAAGAAACTCGTCTGATAGCGATTTCTTATGGATCGATGCAATGGAAGAGACCATTTGCTGTCGCTGTTGCGTGTACGTGGGACACACGCAAAATGTATGTTCAAGTGTTTCTGGCGCCGCGCAGTATTCAGTTTGGGCTAGTATCACTGGCACCTATCGTATGTCTATAACAGTTGGTGAATGCGACACCATGGCGAATCCGGTGCACCATGCTTGTGTGGCTTTTTTGAACTTGTGAGGCATACGAAATTTCATTTCTTGGTCCCATTTATGTAATCGCTTGTGTCGTCGATCTGGTTGGGTCCAGTGTTCCAACGAATGGTTGCGTATTACTTTCACCAATGTGAACATACATTATTATGATGTTGTGCAGTTCATTGCATCAGTAATGAAAGAACAGTAAATTGGATTGCCATTTTCATTTTATTCAGAACCTCTATATCGCTGACATTACAGCTTTTACAGACTTTGGCATTCCACGCCGAGGGAACCAACATCAATTTTTTTCCTTTCTTCTATTGCTGCCAGGAATGTAACTGAAAAAAATTGTAAGTGTTGGTTGTTGCTAGAAAGCGTTTCCTTCAGCCAAAGGATATATTTTTTTCATAAGGCTATTCGGTGAAAACTGGTCCTGGTAGTACTGTGTAAGCTAATGTAATGCATTGGTGGCTCAGATGAGTATGGCTGAAGAATGTAACTTCGTAACGTCAGAAATTCAGCAAATTTGTCCTGCATAATTGAAAATGTAACTGCACTACTTGGGACAAGAACAAAAATCAATGAGTAGGCGAGGACAGGCACTGCCTTTCTGATGGGTCTCTGTATTATACATGTGCTACACGTGTACATGCCGTATGCTAGAAACAAAGAATTGAAGTCCAGCATAGATAAAACACCAATAAAAACATGACAAGCTTATGTTTCTGGCTGTTAGGCGGAAAGGGTAACTTGCAAGTATGACAAGGTATTACTAACACCCTACATGCATCTGGCTTCCTGCCTTAAAAAAAATTTCGAACAGCATGTAGGAGTGCAAATAGTTACCTTCCATCCCACATAAACACTATATTTCCAATGCAACACAAAAAAAATGCAAATGTGTTGCCAGGCAGCAGATGCATTATGTTTAAATGACTCCCTGCATGAGCACAATACCAATGTGCACAATGATGAACTAAGCATTTTAGTGAATCGTTGTCATGCCTGTGTGGTGCAATATTTGTTTGAAGAAGCCCAGATAGTGTGGGAAGGCACACTGTGAATGAGCAATCCACCTATCTCATTACTGCAGATATAAATGTTGTCTTCGACGATTATGGGCATGCTGTGCAGGCAATAGCAAGTCATGTTTTCACTGGTGCTTAATTAATCTGTGCTGCACTTCATTATCCCTTTGTTTCCAGTGTACAATGCATTTACACTATCGTTTGTAATAGACCGCCTCAATGTAATGTCACAGGCTGGCCTTCTCTGCTTGTCGACTTATGGTAATGTGCAGCACAAACGATGAGGACAACAAACTGTGCGGAATGATCCCCAATATAACTACATTTAATTCCAAAAAACGCCTGTTTGAATACAAACAAAAAGTTAGTAAACCCAGCCATTATACAAGAACGAAATCCAGCTATTATACAAGATGAACAAAAAGACGGAAACAAACCGCAAGGACAACATGGATTTAAAGATATAAATAACTTATGTGTGGACACCAGGTGCATGAAAATGTGAGACTAGTTGAAAATCACGTTCTCAAAAACTATGCACCTGACCAGTCCGTGTGCGACAAGGTTACTTTGGATTGTAAAACAGATATTGATGTCTGGCTGACACGCATGATTCCTCTTTTCTTTATGTTGCATGCCTCTGCCAGCTTGTGGGTCCTCTGATTTGCAAAATCACATCAGCATCACTAAAAATTGGCATGTGAACTAGTCGAGGTATAGCACATACATAAAAAAGGAATCGCGTGCATCAGGCAGACATCGGCATCACATTTAGAAAGCAATTAACCTTGCATAGTTTTTGACAAGCAATGATTTTTAACTAGTGTGTCACTTTTTAATGTACCTGATCAGTTTTGTTGCATTTATAAGTCTGCGTTATCCTCAAGGTTTGTATCCCTTTCTACTGTCGTTATCGTCGTGTCATAGCTGGGTTCACGTATCTTCTTTTCTATTAAAACAAGCAATTTCTGTGAATAAAAATGCAGTTGGAGTTCAGTGCTCGTCCTGCGCAGTTGTTTGTCCTCATCGTTCGACCTGCCCGTTACTATGAATGCAACCAACTTGCCCAATGTTCCGTTCTTTCAAGCATCTATTTATGTCCTCGTCTCCAGTCACATTTTGAATCACTGTGAAGCGCACTCATTAGAACTTTCTTGCTAACTAGTTGGTTCACACTTAAAGGAAGGTTAAAACTGCATGTACAAACTAGGGGAAGCAAAGGAATACACAAGTCTGCACTCATGGTGTATTGTGTGTTCCTTCTACTTGTATTTGTTTTTTTGCGCAGTTTTAACCTTCCCATGCTCATTAACAGCGTGAATTCTTTTAGCAAATCTCTCTGTCCCCTGTTCCACTTTTGTGCTTGAACTCTACTCGTGAATTCCTTACAGGTCTGAGATGAGCATCAGAAAACGTTGCTGACAGAGCTCAGCGATACCAGCCTGCAGCTTTGCGGGGATGGGCGATGTGATTCCCCTGGCCACAGCGCCAAGTTCCTCTCATACTCCTTCCTGTGCCCTGAAAAGAGAAAAATCATACATACAGAGCAAGTTCAAGTGGAGGAGGTAAGTCAAGCAAAAAGCAGTACAGATGCTTTCATGATAGGTCTTATTATGCAAGCAACATTTACCCCAGCCAACTAAAATATGGCATGCAACGTTGACATGCAATCCGAGCCATTCAGTGGCGCATCGCAGTAAAGAGGTGGTCCTTCTTTCGAGATTTCTGAACTGGGTATTGCTACGATTAAATTTTTCAGGCTGTATATTAATACCTGAAATACCAGGCACTGAATAAGAAACACCAATGTATGAAAGCCTCTAACCCTACAGCTAGAAAAGAACTAGCAGAACTTTCCAAGTTAATCAACAAGCGAAAGACAGCAGACATAAGGAAGTGTAATATGGATAGAATTGAAGATGCTCTCAAGAATGGAGGAAGCCTAAAAGCAGTGAAGAAGAAACTAGGAATAGGCAAGAATAAGATGTATGCATTAAGAGACAAAGCCGGCAATATCATTACTAATATGGATGAGATAGCTCAAGTGGCTGAGGAGTTCTATACAGATTTATACAGTACCAGTGGCACCCACGATGATAATGGAAGAGAGAATAGTCTAGAGTAATTTGAAATCCCACAAGTAACGCCAGAAGAAGTAAAGAAAGCCTTGGGAGCTATGCAAAGGGGAAGGCAGCTCAAGAGGATAAGGTAACAGTAGATTTATTGAAGGTTGGTGGGCAGATTGTTCTACAAAAAGTGGCCACCCTGTATACGCAATGCCTCATGACCTCAAGTGTACCAGAATCTTCGAAGGACGCCAACGTAATCTTAATCCATAAGAAAGGGGACTCCAAGGACTGCAAAGCAGGAGGCAGCAGAAAGTTAGGTGGGCGGATGGGATTAAGAAGTTTGGAGGGACAACATGGCCACAATTAGTACATGACCGGGGTGGGCGAAGCATAGGAGAGGCCTTCGCCCTGCAGTGGGCCTAGCCAGGCTGATGATCATATCAATACCAGCGGTGTTTTCCGTGCATTCCTGTTTTGCAGAGTGAACAAGTGCAGGCAAGTGCCCAAATGGAAAAAGAGGGCCTCGTAAGAGGTCTCAAATTTCTTTCTGAGCAAGGCGTGACTGTGGGCTCATTGACTATGGACCGCCACTCGGGAATTAAGAAGCACATGCGGCTGCAACGTCCGGACATCGATCATCACTTCGATGTGTGGCTTGTTGCAAAGGGTACGAAGAAATTCATGTTGTTCGCTTTCAACAGATGGCCTGTGCGTCACCTAGTGCACTTACTGAATGTACATGCCATTGTATAATGGATTGTTCAGTGGATAGGTGCGCTAAGAAAAGGAAATTCATAAAATCACTATTATGCCGCTGCTGTGATGGTTATTGCAACATGGCCACGTTTGTCGTAATGTGCTCATTATACTGCTTTCGTCACCCCATCGTGATCATGATACTTTCGTTGTACTGCCTTCATCATTCCATCGGCATCATTATTCATAATTTCATCGTCCATGTCTCATGAGTGTCGTCATACACTTGTCATGCGATCATGATCATGGCTAACCCTGGTGATGAAAAAAATTTCAGTACGAAGCATAAATTCTTTAGCGTGTCAAATTTCACCAGAAAAGGATTTCAGATAAGGAGGAACAATTGTGCTTTGTAAAAAGTCGTACTTCTCATTCAGCACTTGGCCCATTTGTCTGCGTTGTTCTTTACACCATATTAAAATTTCCCGAAACTGAACTAGTCGACAAATAAATACTACTACATGCCTGTTGTGTGCACATTGTTCGCTCAGCTCCTACAGGAAGTTGATTTGAGATTTTGAAGGAGTGGTATGGCTTTTATCGCGGTAGGCTATTAACTGCCCTCATGGCTCCTCTGTTCATACCTCTTAAGTATTCAAGCTGTATCAGCCTTGGTTAGATTCTCAGGCACATGATTCCTTTAATGAGTTTGCTTGCAACCTTGGTTTATACAATGCATACCAGTGCTGCTATATCCTTACGAGGCTTATGGTACGCAAAATGCAGATCCACCTGACATGGAGCAATAGTGTATTGTGCTGTTGCCTTGTTGCAGGCATCAGGAAAAAGCTGACTGCAGCTTCCCGAAGGGCTGGATGCAGTGCCATTACAGAATGGACTCAAGCCATCACCAACCACCTGTACTGGTGTGCATGCGCTTGCGGTGGCAACGGGGACATGCTGGTGGCAGCATGGAGTAGCATGCTGAACCACATTAAGAACAGACATGAAGGACATGGTGGCCTGTACCCCCGCTGTCTTCATGGACAATCCCGCCACATGCGATGGCTCACTGCTGGTAGGCATAAATAACCAAAGAGCACCAAGATAAAGTGCATGAAAGAGCTGTATTTATATTTCCCTTTCTTGTCAGACTCTCCAGCCTACAAGCAAATTGAGCGCATTGTGGCAGCACCACTGTTGCTGAAAGACATCCGCCAGTTGTCACCATCTGTTCAGACATACAGTTTGGAGTCCTTCCACAGTGTTCTAAATGGTTTTGCTCCAAAGTCAACTGCATTCACATATGAAGGCATGGAGGCCTGGTGAGTTTGCATAAACTAATGTTCTAGCAATGAAACTGCAGTGGATTATTAATGCTGAGACAAAATAATTTTCTAGCACACTGATTGCTGCGCTTCATTTCAATGAGAACTACCAGCGAGAGCAAGGAAGGAGCTGTGATGGTGCAGAACAGTGGCGTATAAAGTCCTCCAAGGTGAGGCAAGGTACCTCAACAGCATGTGCACTGAAGACAGCTCCCACATTTGGCAAGTCAATTTGAAAATACTTGCTGTGCTATGCTTTGCCTACTATTGCAATATGTTATGCAGTAATGTTTGTAAAAAAGGGAATGTTTTAGTCCTCCTGTACTGTCTACCAAAAGCATCGATATCTCTTGCAATGGAGAGTGAAGTGACTGTGACAGCTGTTTTTCACAGAAATTTTCTTAACCTTCATGGCAGTCTGTCCAATGAAGACATTTTGCCAGATCAGTGGAATTTTGCTCAAGATTGCCATGTACTGCCAAAAGCTGTAGATCATAGAGATGTGTCACTGAAAGGGTGCAATGACAGACACTCCGCGATACATAACGTGGAACATATGAATGGCCAATGCTTCCGGAGCAACGATGAAGTCAAAGAGGTGAAACGCTTCCTCAACGGGCTGGCGGCGGAGGTCTATGACATTGGGGTACGAAAATTGGAGCAGTCTGCAAAAATGCGTAGAAAAAAGATGGCGATTATGTAGAAAAATAAAGTAAAGTTTCACTTTTCCAATGATGTTAATTTTTATGAGATTAAACAATGTCTGTTTGTGAAATTGATGGTAACCTTATTCCTAGATGAACTCTAGTATATGGAGTGTTTGTATATGCCTTAGGACGTCCCCCCTTTTAGGTGTGTGCAAATATGAAAGGGAAGAAATACAATAATCTGTTGAACTTTTCTTTTTTTTAGACTATGTGAAAGACCTGCACAAGAAAGTGATGGAGCTGTGCGGAGAGTATGAAAAATTCTCCAAAGCACTTGCACAAGTAGAGGAAAGTGTTCCAGCTGCATTCTCATCTCGGGATGACCAAAGAGTGCCCAAGAGAGACCTTGTAGCTGCACACAAAGCACGGTTCCTCAAGTTCTGATGCAGTGCACAGATCGGCATCACACATTTTCTTGACTGTTCCCTGACCGTTAACAATGTGCTCATTTTCAAAGTGATCATTTCATTCCAAAAAGCACTAGCCGCTACCCATACGATACAAAAATGTTAGCTTGTATGCTAGTTAGACGGGCAAATCTAGCTTCACTTTGAGCGAGTGCACCCTTAGTGTGGTTGTAAGAAATTACTTTGTTGTGTCGCTTTACAAAAAAATGCCAAAACAAAAGAAACAGCCAGACAGGAGAGAACATTGTTAATTCCTGTTCTGATGAAACGTGTAAACAATATGTCAAATTGCTTGATTTCCTAAGTCCTGGTAAGGAAAGAGTTAAACATGCACACATGATTCTTCATACTCTGCCATATCGCTGGCATTCTAGTCATCACTAACTTTTCCATTATGTCTTCAGTGACGAAACACATCATCAACAAGAATACAGAATGTTTTACTGCTCAGCACTTTAGCTTTAAAAAACCGACAACCTTGTGACTAGTGACACCTGCTGACAGGTATGCAGAACATTTTTCGATATCTGATGAGGAACTCAAATGTGCACTGCTATTTATCGATGACACTGCACTGCTTCCACAATTTTCTTTCCCTCTAAGACTCCGGGTACTTGAATCCTGTGGGCGTTTCTGTGGGAAACGTCACCCGAATTTTCGCGACAGCACACGATGGCAACACAAAACGTTCGCCTTTTCGAAGCCGCCCCCACAGCCAGCGCACAAATTGCCTGTACGCTGTGTACCGGTACCTTCTGTAAAGAAAAAAAAATACAAAACAATTATTACACACTCGCATAGAAACATTGAGTGAATTGAAGGCACTTCACTTGGTTGGATGGATTGATGCTGTGAGTAGCCTCTGTGGAAGAGGGTGCAGGCTATGGCCCCCAAGCATTCTTTTATTGATATTATTAATACAAGTTTTGTGGCCTCAGTTAAACTTGCATCCCATGTTAAATGAGTGCCCACCAGGCACTGAAAGTAAACAAGCACAGTTGTAGATCTATTCGTCAGCCAGCTGGACTGTAGTGGCTTTACTTCACAAGCCTAGAAGGGGGTGCTCTCTCCCTACAATTTTTTTCTCATAAAACTGCTCCATCTTCAATGTAAATACATTTATAATGTCTTTTTAAGTGGCTAGTTCCCTGCTCCCATATTACGTTACATAATGTGCCATAACTTTACTTCAACATTAGGTAGCAGTCAACAGCCAGTGTACAAATCCAATGTGATATCAGTTTTTCATTGTTTGTATGTTTACTATAACATAAATGTGTTGCTCATAGTTCTATTAGGAGGTTCATGTTGGTGTCAGTGAATCCATCCATGTCAACCATGTGTATTAGTAATTTTTTAAAAACACGAACTATTCTTCTACCCATCCGCTACATCTTGTTGCCACCCATTTTGCCACTTTCAACCCAAAGATATTTTGTACGCATAAACCTTGACCTCTTTTGCTGCATTACTTTATGAATGAGCATACTCAACTGTCCATTTGTATTTTTTTGTATATCTAGCATTCTGTCATTTTTAATATGTAGCAGTCATTATAGATCCATAGTCCTTGTAAATAAATACAGACTTATCTAGACTTATCTGCTGTTTGTTGGATTCCTTCTAAATTCCTAACCATCCTGAACTGCTTCTATCACTGCATGAATAAACAAAGTGTTTTGCCAAACAGCTGTTTCAACATCTATTAGCTTTGCTGTTGGGATATGTCATGCAGTATGTGTGCATCAAGAGGCTTAGTGGCACAATGAGAAGGCTGGCTAAAAAAATAGAAAAATGATGCCTACAGAGAAACCGACTAAGTATTCCTGAGTGAACCCTTGACAATTACAAAGTGTGTGATGAGGCCACTATGGCAAATAATGTTAATAAAACAGTGCGCATGACCATTACAAATGAGACAATGCTTTGATGTGCAGCTGTTTCTTAACCAATGCTGACATTAGGTGCACCAGAGGAGTAAAAATCTGGGCGTAACAACTGTATGCAATATGAATTGCATTAAGAGCATCAGAAACATATTTGGATTCATTTGGAAGATCAACTTTGCAACAAAAAACTATAGACGTCTCCCCGGTGGTACCTGCGGCCTCCTGGATGAGCATCAGCTTGATCAAACTATATGTATGCCAGGCACATACCCGGAATTTTTTTTCTGCTAGGGGGGGAACACCCAAGGTTTCTATGCAAAATCGGGGGCGGGTCTACTTTTACTAGTACAAACTTTAAAATTTTCCATCGCTCACTTAAAGGCGCGTAGCAAGCCCACAAAATGGAAAAGAAACAAGGTGCATCTGACAAGTACGCCTGCGGTATACACCTCTGCTTTAATTGGCAAGCAAACAAGGAACCACATCACATTGACTCACGCAGGAAAGAGGCACAGAAAGGGCACTGCCAAGAACAAGCAAAATGAAGATTTCTAGTAGTGTTTTTCTAAGTAGCTCTGGATGAATTATAGTGAAAGATGTGTTTGCAGAACAATCGCAGTTCTTTTAGGTCCCTCGTTTCCTGCTCTACCAAGTGAAGTATTAAGGCCCCTGGAGTTTCATACAATAATTACTAGATAGAACTCTGAGGGTAGTGACTAAGGGAGCTGCAATGGGAGCAGTTGAGCCAGCATGGCAATTATGGGAAGTACACGGATTTGCCTAAACTTCATTCTTTCGGCTTCATACGGCTTTGCAAACTCGTCATTTTCAACAATGTACCGCACAGTAAATAATTAAATAAACAAACATTATTGAAATTGTCCGACCGCAGGATTCAAACACAGGACCGCTAGGCATAGACGTCCGATACTGAAATCATTATGCTGCGGTGGTCCGCATCGACACGTGACAACGCCCTTATGAATTTATTGCGGGCACGCCAGTACTTTGAGATGCTAGGTGCGTTTCGATATGGCCACCTCGACAAGCTGAACCGTTGCAATTAGCAGTGATTGTTTGCGTTTGTAGCGTCTTCTGCTCTTGGAAAAGTATACATTGCTTTGAAATTTATGACAATGAATGCATACAAGGTGTGATAAACAAATCCACAAGCACGAAGATCAGACAAATACGTGTACTTCCTATCATTTCCATGGTGGCTCAACGATTGAAGCACCAGAGTTACTTATTGTTCGAAACTCTATGTCAAAACCGACTCCTAGTGTTATTTGGGAAGTTGCGTAATGATGCGTGGCCGCTAGTCCCATACAACCGTGAGGAGCGCAGGACGCTATGGCTGTAGACGTACTGCGCCCACCGTGGAAGGTTATTATTATGGGGTTTTCATGTGCCAAATCCACTTTCTGATTATGAGGCACGCCGTGGAAGGTTAGAAAAGCGCCCACATAGGCACAGCAAATAAGTGCCTACGTCGGGCGGCTTGACTGATAACTGTAGAAGAGCAATTCAAAACGCACGGAATCATTCTTTACTTCTGGCGGCATTTTCTCTACTTCCTTTTTAAATAAAAAGATTTTCATCCATAAATATTTTCATAAACAACGGCTTAATTTTTTCCATTCTTGCAACTCTTTTTTCCCGTTGCCACTTTTCCACGAAAAATACTCTACATTTAAGGGAAAAACCAGACGAGGTAACGGGTGACATTCACATTGCTTACGGGTTCAAGAGTTATTGCAAGGTTTGATTCAAATTTTGAAATTTTTAGGGATGACTAGGAAATGTAGATCGTTGAAAATATATCAATGGGGCCTTTCTAATGGCAGCACGTTCAGATTTTGAAACAAACATCGAAATAATGAGAAAGGCGAAAACATTCCGCCATTCTTTAGGTGGGAGAATATCGGTCTATTTCACGCCCTCAGTTCAGTGACTTTTACCTTTCCCTTGACTTGATCAGGGATCGCTTCTATGCCTTGGCCATAACAATACTGTAATACACGGAATAGCTGGCAAGTCTCAAGATTGATTTGGCGGTGCTTTAGGCGTGGCCGGGAGGAGAAAGGGGGGCAACCCCCCGCGGGCCCCTCCTTGGGTACGTGCCTGATGTATGCTCTCCTGCCCTACACACACCTAGAGATTTGATGTGCAAAAATTTTCATTTCTGATGCCAACAATTGTCGACTGGAAGTCTTGACCTTGCTGTGTTTGCAAACTAATTCTGTTAACATACTGAAAGAAACACTTCATGTTCTCTGTTTGTCCCTTCCAAAACAACCCGAGTAGGCGAACAGCATTTAAAAAAGTTGACGTGTTTGCTTGTTTAATAAGCTATGTGTTTTAGCGATGCACGTTTATTTCATTGGTCCAAAGAAAGCTGTGCAAGAACAAGAACTTACTTGTCCATTTCATCGTCCATGGTATGCCCCCATGAACGAAGTTCCAGGTAGGCCATACGGAGCACGGCAACGTTCAGACACAGAACATTGAAGTCTGGATGTTCCGTGATGCAACCCTGCGGTTGGGCGAGACCTACGGGTGCACCCATCTCGCGACAGCACATACACTCGTGCTCGAGGAAGTTTGCGAGCACCTGGCAGTGTCCACATTCGCGCCTGTAATGTGTAATGTAAAAGTAACAGCAATGCATGAACCAGAAGCCGGTACAGATTATACAACACGCAATTCGCAATGTTGTGTCCGGCACTGTTGACAGCTCGACTCATAGGTCCATCCTACACGAAGCTACAGGCACCGTGCTTGTTTAGGGCTTGGCCCTGAAATGCTTTCAATTGTTAAAACACGAAAATGACACGCCGCGTCATAGCTGGCCGCGAAGGAGAAAACGAGCAGGTTTCGATTAGATTTAACTGCGCTTTGCGAATTGCAGGTAACGTTTCTAAGCGACCGATGCAGCACGTAATAACAAGCATCTGTACGTACCAGTCTATGCTCGAAAGTCGCGACGGCATGTCCATACTGTCTTCTTCGCCCGAGGTCGCATCGCTGCTCCCCTCGATGCTTTCCAGCTCCGGAGAGCCGGTGTCGAGGGCGCCGTCGTAATACGCAACGACGCCGGCAGCGCGAGCCCTCAGCAGCAGGTCGCGCTCGTCAGTGCTCAAATCGCTGAAGTTGAGCCCAGCATCGCGAGCCGATGTGTCGTTGTCAGGGTCCATCGCGACGAGCGTCGAAGTTCGCGTCATAGAATGAGGTACCAGCTTACGGTCGTGCGGTTCTCGTTCCGCTAGCCATCATACTGCCGCCATGCTGCCGCTTTCGCTCTGCTATTGGCTCTGTCTTGGCTCCGTTTCTGGCCGCGCGTTCGCGTTTTGCGCAAAAAAGCCGTAGCGCCGTCTGTGGACGCCGTTCCACTCACCGACGGCGCAACGTCACTATGAGACCGTGATGTCGGTTCTCCTCGATCGGAGGGCGGGCGATTTAAACTGCGCTAGAGGTACACGGACGCTTCAAAACGCATTTTCTCTTAAAATAAGTCTCTCTTTGGCACGAAACAAGCGTTTCGAGGTTTCTGGGGTGGTATTTAGACAGTCCACGTTGAATTAATAGTAACATTAAGTGTCCCTTTAAATGACTAATGTGTCCACTTGTTACGCGTGCACTGCTCGTATCCTGTGGCAGTGCTCGTTCTAAAAGCTTCGAAGACCATCTACATTCATACGTGTGTTCAATATATATGCACAGGATGGACTTGCCGGCTAGTTGGTTGAGCATTTTAGAAGAAACAGCGCAACGCAAGGACGACGCAAAAACTTGGACCACACCACGAAGCACTGGTGTGGTTCATGCTTTTATTCGTCCTGGTGTTTGCACTGTTCCTTCTTGCACAATACACGCACACCCCAGGTAGGCGAAAGTTTAGGAGCATAGGGCGTTAACTTCGTTTTTCCCGCTTCCTCTCAGTGTCAATGGCACAATGCGTTGCCCGGATTTGCACACGCTTACCCTCATATTCAGAAATGCATCATAACTTGAAGCCCATGCTTGACTTGATCTAAATGACGCAAGTCGTGAACGCACCAAAAGGAAGGCAGTGAGCGTCTGGGGGACGTTCGCACCAAGCGTCGTTTATATAAAGTCAAGCATGAGCTTTGTATAAAGATACATTTCTGAATACGGGGGTTAGTCATCTACTTCTCACAGAAAATGTCGAAGAAACGCCCACCAAAACCAGGCACATTCGTAAACTTAACTAGGCAATACGAAGCTCCATAGAAAAACAGTGGTATTACAAGCTTTCAGTATTTTGCTTTACTCAAAAATGGTTGCGCTCTCGTGGCTTAAATATACAGAGATAGTGCAGCATTGGCTAAAAAGCATGAATTTCCGAACTCCATGCCAAAATGAGCTTGTAAAATTATTTAGGTGCTAGAATCCAGGGTTTGTAGCGATCCTGCAAAAAATCGCACGAGGTCCTTGAAGTTACTGTGTCGGGGCCTCGACAGTTCTTGAAAACCATTGCATTTTTTTCTTCACTACTGCTACGAACCAAGTAGAACAACTGTCATGGAGTAAAAAACCTTGGCTGAACAGGGGCTTATACGAAGAGCACAGCAAGTCTAGAAATGCAGTAGTAGGCATGGAGGGCCCTGAAAAAAATGTGCCACATCTGCTCGTCTGCTTTATGTTTCTGCATTGACTGTCCCATTTTTAATAGAAGTGCACTTACTGTTCTACTCCAATAAACGCAACATTAGCAACTCCAGCGTGGGGCAGTCCTTCAGCCAGTGCAGAAGTCTTTCTGTACATCCGTGTCAGCTCTGTAATTTTTCCAGCATTGTAGTACAAGATTTGTTAAACTGGTTTCGCCGAATATGAGCAGTATACTCTTAAATTAGCTGTTTATTTGTATGTACAAGTTCAGGTCCCCAGTTTGGTTGCATGACAAATTGCCATACCTCAATAGATACAAGAAAAAATGTTATTAAAATTAAATAAAATCGAAACAGTAATAATCACAACAATATAATGACATACACTTCTTTTCGTACGTATACAGCCCATGAGTTGGCACTGTATAAATTCAACTATACGTCGCAAGTACTGTGTCCTGACCATTATTATTCACATGTGTAAAACCATCATAGCAATTCTTCAACAAATATCACAGTGATTAGTGACATACATTTTGTAACTGCTTTAGATGAGCATAAAATATACAAATGGTCTCTGTGTACCTACAAACGACTAGTGCCAACCGAGTACTATTGCTCACAGGTGTAAAACCAACAAAGCAGTTCTTTAAAAATATCACAGCGCTTAGTGACGTACAAGCTGTAACTCCCTTGTAAAAGCTTAATACAAACACGTGAGCACACAGAAAGCTAGCAGTGCGCCTACATGGAAATACCACCGCGTCAATACTAATTCACAAGTGTAAAACCAACCAAGCAGTTCTTTAAAGAATATCACAATGCTTAGTGACATACATCTTGTAACTAGCTTATATAAGCTAGTTACAAACATGAGAAAATACCCAAAGCTATCGGTGCACCTACATAGATGTGCGGCCATCTGAACACTATTATTTGCAAGTGTAAGCTCAATAGAACAGTTCGTTATAGTGACGCCCATTTTGTAACTGCCTTATACATTCTTAGTGTAAGCACAAGAATGCGGAAAAAATACATTAAAAACTTGCTCTATGAATACACAAACAGATGAACACAAATGGTAAACACCCGTATGAAGACACGTGACCGTGCCAAAGTGCAGTGGTGTGCTGGTTGAAACTGCCATCCACAAAAGTATTGAGCAATGCTGAAACCACACGCAATAAAGTGCTGAAAGACTGCATCTCTAACGTGCCCATTTTAATTCAAATTTCTTGAATATAGGCCTCTCTTGCAGATAAGGCATCCGATCCAACTGACCTGATTTTACACCTGCTAAATGCATACAATGCACTCAGATAATACTGGTAATAATAATAATAAAAGGCAATTTAAAACTTGATAGTATGATGAAGATGCACGACTAGAAAAGTTCTGTCCCCCTCGTACTTGTTAAAAAGGTGTAAGTACGACACATGTTCTTTCTTTCCGCAATTTTTGCATTAATCGACACCCGGGAGCCTCGAACCCACAAAAAGAGAAGATACTGCTGTGTTAATAGTGTTGTGAATAATTTTTTTGTGAAAGCTTTTTACAGACAAGTTGCAGTCTCGTTTCTGGAGGTTGAGCTGTATCATGCAAAATAACATGGAAAGTGGTCACATGGGAGTATGACACTATGCCATAATGTTCGTTTCAGTTGACTCTCTAGCCCTACAAGTCAGTGCTCACTGTTACCAGTGATGGAACAGCAGTGTCTGTGTGATTTTCATCACACTTCTGTCCTATGCCATATTTAACAGAGTTGGCGGCACATAGATACCCAAATTTCGATAGTGTTGCTTTCTCAGGTGGTTGTTTTTGATTTGCTCAATATCAGTTGGCACTTCAGCTGCATCAAACTTCTTTTTTACCTCTTCAACAACAACATACACAACAATCTTATGACACCTGTATTGTCCTTCTAGTTGCCAAGAAAGACCAGTTAATCTAGCAACAACACTGACAGTCTCTACTATCTTCTAATGGGGAAGAGGTGTGTCCCACCATGTGTTCCACGTTGTTGTCGCTATGTGGGCTGGCTGGGGAGGCAACAACTGTAATATGTTTGCATATCTTAAAGTGATGCTTGTACTGTGTTATAACACCCAACTTAGTCTTGCACTTGCTGCACAAGAACACTGGCTCACAGTCGTGGAGAAAAGCTTTTGTATGTTGAGCAAATGAGTTGTATGCATTACAAAAAAAGTCACAATGATAGCACACGTTGCTCTACCAGGCCTGGTGCGGTTCCTTCTGACACTGCTGCTGATGCTGACACACTGCTGCTTGCCTCGTACACTGTTGCAGCTGCAGTAGACACGGCCGTCTCTGTATCTATTGCTGCCGTGGCACCTGTCATGGTAACTTCTGGTGGTATCGGGCTCACTTCTGCAACAGAGATGTCGTTTGCCCCTTGAGGGCTCTCGTCATCAGGGCCAATAATTTCGTAGGCATTGTCTCCTGCACCGAAGAACCAGTAAGAACGGCCTGAATTAATAAACATAGCTCTAAAAAGTACGGACATCAAAACTTAACCACAAGATTTGCACATCAGTGACCAGGCTTAAGGAATAACACTTGCAGGAGGAGTTACACAATTGTGTGCGTACATTATAGTTAAGCCTCATTAGAAGAGATTCTCAAGAGGCACAGGAAACATGTCTCTCGAAACCAAAATTTTAAAACGCTGAGGAGCCAGACTAGATCACCTTATCTTATTTATTTATTTATTTATTTAACAATGTCCTTACAGGCCTCGTATGAGGCATTGGGTAAGGGGGGCGTTACAATAAGATTAACAGAGTATATAAAACATATAAAAACATAATAGACATACATTATTAATTGACAGTGAAAAAATATATGCCTATCTTATACAAGTGGAAAAAGCATTGTACAACATAACAAGGTCTGGAGTATACATATTAGAAAAAAACAAACGATACAGTTTCTTTATTATATACAATGAAAAATAATGTTGCCACTCTAGTACAAATACTAAACAATACAAGAATAATAAGCGAAATGAGCTCATAAACAAGAGAGCACGTAACTGGAAAAAAGGAAAAAAGCGTTGTGCACTTTATTGCAGTTGCACTGTGGAATATGAAATGATGAGCTGGCGGAATTTATCGGGATTAGGTTCGGAGACGATGAAATCAGGAAGAGCGTTCCACAATCGAATGGCACGAGGAAGCGCCGACCAGTTGAATGCATGCGTGTTCCCGTAGATACGTGTGAAGCTGAGGTGATTATGTAATCTGTGGGATGTGAAAGGTGCGACTTCAAGCCGTAAAGAAGATTTTCTATCCGCATAAACGTACTTGTGAAATAATGATATGAGTGCAAAATCGCGTCGAGTACTTAGTGGCTGAAGTGAAATTTCAAGTTTTATTTGTGAGATGCTAGAATTGTAAGTGTAGTTACGCGAGATAAACTTGGCGGCCCTATTTTGAATTGATTCTAATAAGCTAATTAGGTTGTTATGATGGGGTGACCAGATTGGGGAGGCAAGTTCGAGCTGGGGGCGAACAAACGTCTGATAAGCTAGCTTGCGGATGTTAGAGCGCGAATTACATAGATTTCGGCGTAAGTACCCCAGTGATTTTGAAGCATTAGCACATATAGTAGTAATGTGATGGGCCCAGGAAAGGTTTGGTGCGAGATTAATGCCTAAGTGTTTGTAGGAAGTAGCTACAGAAATTGGCTTATTATTTACGTTATATTGGAAGGAAGAGATAGAGTGTTTACGGGTGAAAAACATTACTTTTCATTTAGACGAATTAAGATTCATTAACCAAGTGTTAGGCCATTCGAATATGAGATGAAGGTCGTTTTGAAGAATGAGGTGGTCATCGGGGCTGGTTATAGGGCGGTAAATAATGCAGTTAACTGCGAATATTCGCACAAGGGATGTTAAGTTATTAGGAAGATCGTTAATGTATATTAGGAATAGTAGCGGCCCAAGAACGCTACCTTGTGGCACGCCGGAAGTGACATAGGAAAGGGGCGAAGAAAGGTTGTTAACGATAGTAAATTGTCGGCGATTAGAAAGAAAGTTCCGGAGCCAAGTTAGTGTCAGTGAATCCAATCTTAGTGCATTTAACTTTGAAATTAGGCGGCAATGGGCTACGCGATCAAACGCCTTGGAAAAGTCAAGGAATATGCTGTCAATCTGTACATTATGGTCCATGTGTAAATGCAGGTCAGTCGTGAATTCTAAAAGCTGTGTCTCACATGACAAACCCTTCCTGAACCCGTGCTGATTAGTGAAAAAAAAGTTGTTTGATTCCAGATGGTTGTATATATGAGAAGCTATTATATTTTCGAGCATTTTACAACAAATAGACATGAGCGAAATTGGCCGGTAGTTATCTGGTGAGTATCTGTCACCGTTTTTGAATATGGGAACAACTTTGGCAGTCTTCCAAGCTGACGGGAGCGTTCCTGAAGTTAGTGACTGTTTGAAAATGTGATATAGTATTTTGCTAGAAGTCATAACAGTGTTCTTTAGTATTTTGGA
Organism: Dermacentor albipictus; assembly: GCF_038994185.2. Taxonomy (NCBI): domain Eukaryota; kingdom Metazoa; phylum Arthropoda; class Arachnida; order Ixodida; family Ixodidae; genus Dermacentor; species Dermacentor albipictus. The sequence continues at coordinate 393,158 of NW_027225602.1, forward strand.
ATTAATCTCATCGACGCCACAAGAATTAGATAACTTAAGGTTGTTTATAAGAGATACAATGCCGTCGATAGTAATGTCGATGGGTGTCATGTACTGATAGTCTAAATCGGGAAGGTCAGGTAGGGTGGAGTGATCTTCAGTACTAAATATAGATGAAAAATATGTGTTGAAGCATGAAGGACACTCATTGTCTGGAAGGGTCACATGGTCGCTATCATGTAAAAAAAAATGTGATTACTGTCGCGGTTCGGAGAGACAATTTGCCAGAACTTTTTAGGGTTGGATTTGAGAAGAGATGGAAGGTCATGTGAAAAATATTTATCTTTAGAAGCGGATAACGCGCAGTTGTAGTTTTTTAAACATTGACTGTATTTTTCCCAAGCCGATGGGGTGTTAAATCATTTAGCGCTAGTGTATAAGCGTTTCTTTTTGTTTCGAAGACGGCGAAGAAAACAGGTGAACCATGGGTTCAATTTATCATTGGATATTTTGATTAATGAGATATACTGGTTTACTAATGACTGTAATTTGTCTCGAAAGAGTACCCAGTTTTCCTCGACTGTTCTACTGTAAAAGGAAGGGAGAAGTGCATTGTTGAAAAAAAGGTCTAGGTCAGCATTAATAGTAGCGTACTCACCCTTGTTATAGTTCCGAATTGTTTTTTTTACTATACCGTATATGGTAACGGAATATTAAGCGTTAATTGGAGTAGATTGTAGTCGCTAAAACCATCCAAGTATGTTATTTGCTGTACTGTTTCAGGGTTGGTTGTCAGTACTAAATCTAAGATGTTGGGACCACGAGTGGGTTCGTTGACAATCTGGGTGAAGTTGAAATCTAGGGTTAAAGTAATGAAATTTAATGACACTCGACAGGTAGGGGTTAGCTTTGCTCAATCAATGTGTGGAAAATTGAAATCCCCTAATAGAGAAATTATATCCGCTGGGCAGGCCTTAATTGCAGTAGTAATACTGTTACGAAGGTCGGCGGCAAAGGTTTGAAGTGGATCAGGAGGACAGTAACAGGCACCAATGAGCACCTTTGTAGAACGGGTTAGACAGGCGGCCCAAACGATCTCGAGATTCGAGTCTGAGTTAACGTAATAAGATGTAATGCATCATCACTAAAGTATGTTTAGATATATCTGAAGGAATAATTGCTCAGCGTGGCTTAAAGGGCCCTTAAACCACTTCTTGACATTTATTGAACATTTCAAGTAAACATGCGCATCAAAATCAGAATGCCGTGACAATTGACGACGCCAAACGCCACAGTGCGTAGCACTGTGGGAGCACCACAATATGACGAAAACGACCCCGTGCGCCTCTCTGGACCTATCCTGCACCCCCCAGTTTGCCCTGACACCACCAGGCTGTCTCTGATGATGTCACCAGTTTCCGGTGCTGTCGATTGGTCGAACGAAAGTGTACGACTGCCGGCAAGGTCTGCAAGCGAATACACATTCCTTCTTCCTCGTCGCGTTGCTCGCGATGCCATTGGGGGCAGGCAATGGGGGCAAAGAACAGAAACGCCAGCAGAAGGGTCTTCCTATGAGGCTCTTTAACTAGAGTCACCATACAGTTCCATTGTATTGGCAAGGTCATTAGCGCCACCCCTCGCAGGATGACGGGCCTGTGCGACAGCAACAGAGCTCGTTGGTGATGGCCTTTCCCGTAACATTTGGAGGTTTACTAGGCGAGGAAAAGACGATACTGTCCAGATGGCGTGTACCAGATCAAAGAGTAAAATGGGCGGGGACTACTTTTCAATAATCAAACACGTAGCTCCACTATTACTGCACCATTTCAAAAAATTCTCGTGGTTACGTGTTCGCTGCCTTAACATGTATAACTGCAACACCGCAACTAAATTTCAACCTCGGTGGTTTAGGGGCTATTTAAAGAAGACATTCACAGCTTTTTAGTTACTCTAAATTGTGCCAGCTTCCTTCCTAACTACTGGAAGTTAAACACTTCACTTTGCAAGTCTTGTTGCTCGCAGTGCCTCTGAGGTGCTCTTGGACGCTCATCAGCTTCAATTGTCGACACTTTCTGCCCTGCACTGTCCTCGTTGCCCTCCTTTTCTAGTTCATGCTAAAGAGACATGCGCAATTGACCTGTGTGAGGATTGCATGATCTTTACGCCCTTCGGAGCACACAGGGTGCATAAAGTGAATGTGTCTGGGTTGTGTCCCTTCGAAGTAGTGAATACTTAAAAAGTCGTTAGTAACAAAGGTGACTCTTGTGTACATTGTTGTTAACGTGGCAAACATTGGAAAACCAACCAAACCATTTTCAGATGTCTCTTACAACCAAGTGCATCTGGTAATGAGATTCTACTGTACTGAATATTTTTCATCTATGGATCATCTGCATGTAAATATAGTCAAAAAGACATGTTGTGTGGAAGGGCGAATTAGGAAAAAGCTCGTACTCTTACTTTTTGTCCCTAACATAAGCAGCTGATAACAATATGATACAAAGCAGGTACTGAGGCAAGCATGGAACATAATTCTTCAGCTCTAAACAGTTTTGGGCCCGCATCATTCCCTCATGACATACGGAAACAACTTGATTGGAGTAATGGCTGCATGTGATCCGAGTTGACTGAAACAAACAATGCGTAAGGTTGCCCTGTATGTAATTTTATCAGAGTGCTTTTTAGATGTCCTGCTGGCGATCCTGGCTGCACAATGTTTCTCATGCTTTTTGGCACGATTCCTTTCTTTTCCACTCCACTCTTTTTTCTGGTTTTATCCCCTTTCCTTTCCCCCTTATGTAAAATAACACACCTGAAGTATCAAATCTGTTCAATTATTCTGTGTATCAAACCTGTTAACATGCGGGCTTCTCTGGTCTGTGTTGTATTTTTGCGCTGTACAAGTGAATGCACAATGAAAGATGGAATGTCCCTGATTTTAGTTTATTTGTATTTTTATATATGTTATATATATATATATATATATATATATGTCTCTGTCATGTTTTGAAATATGTGTACAATCAGGAGTGCCTGCACGCGCTTCTCCCCTGCCCCAGTGATGAAAAGGAGAGCCTTTTTATGTACCATAGTAAAACATTCACATGTTTTCGCTCTGCCCATTACATCACTTATCATATGGATCTGTCACAATACAGAGTAGCAGTGGTCCATAACACTAACCCATCCCAACAAAACAATAGATTAGCACATGCCGACATGCTGTGAAACAGCTGTTGCGAAGCCGCTGGTGCTGGCAATTTCCGCAGCACTGCAGTGGTACAGCCGAGTGCCACCTGTATAGTGAAGAATGGATATGCATATTAGCAACCCACTAGTTGCTGATGGTTTCATAAGCTTTACACTACACAATAAAGTAATCTAGACAACTTTGTTGGAACAAATACACATAATTAGGACACCATTTAAATACTAACACGAATAATTGCACCCAATCTCTCACTCACTAAGGGATAATACTACTAAAACATCGGTGGAGAGCTCAGATTAACACAGTCCATAAAAGACAAGCTTTCTTTCAGGAAAACAGCTATAACAGCGGTTAGTTTTCTTGATCATTTTATGTGCTAGCTTTGATTTAAATGTCATGCAGTACTATAAAATATGAAGTGCCACATTTCTAGCAGCAGAAGGCGTCGTAAGCCTCATGGTACAACTGATTTTTGCACTGTTTGTGCCAGTGAGCCGACACATACAAAGAAAACCAAATTCACACATACATATACAGTGCCAAGTGCACTCCTCCTTCTGAAAACGCAGCCGCAAGTTCCAATGCTGCTGAAAGGAAAGGTTATATAGAGTGCGAAAGTGCATGGAACTACCACTTATGACTGTAAGTGTATGATCTGCTGATTGGAGAGGTAGTCACATGCTATTTCTAGTCTCTTTTAGAAGCATTACTAAAGGATGAATTTAAATCTATTCATAAGTCATGAATTTCACGCATCCACAGTTTGGTTAAATAACTTGTTTGAAAAAGACATGTTTACATGGAAAAGCAATCATTTTTCCTGCTGCAAAATTTTCCTTCGAATTAATGAAATAACTTTACAGCGCCATAATATATTGCGTTTCTCGCAACTACTTCCGGGCAGTAATGAGTTAGTGTTTATATCCGACTCATTGGGCGACAATACTGCCAAACACAAAAGCTTCACGAACACGAGAACACGACCCTTGCAGAAAATAGCAACCATATATGCCTCTGTGAGACATGATCGCACCTTTGTGGTCAAAATGTACATTAGAACGACACCACCATCTCATTAAAAAAAAAGCCTCAGTACAAGGCAGCAGCCAACTGCATAATGTGAAATTGTAACTGACGTCCACTTACTGGTGGCCTGTGTTCGAGTCACTTCTGGCAGTTGACTGGGTGCTCAGAAATGCACGTCCTGGGTTGTCCCTACAAAACATACAGGGTTATGTCAAATGTTGAAAATATATATACACCGGCATTTCATAAGTTGCAAAACAAATGACTAAACTAATAAACAACGGTAATGTAAACAGAGTACATATGAGATAGGCTGTCAACTGGTAATGCATTACGCGAAAAACCTAATGCATAGGAAAGACTATATGTATACATTCGAAGCTGACAAACAACTTAATTCGCTCTAGGTTTTTCCGTGCAGTATATTCAAATTATTATGTCTTGTGGTTAGAGCAAAATTAGTGTAAATTTCGCACTAAATTATGTACCCTGGAAAACTTTTCTTCAATATGCACCTGTGCGCGCTTCGAATGAGTAGCGTTGTAACATTTACGTACATGGCATTTAACATAGTTGCTGAACACAGATTTCCTTAGCCCTGTGTCGTGTAGAGTGAGCTAAATATATCTGCCCCCCCCCTTTTTTTGTACTAGCCATACTGCGTGCCATGGCACCTATACGCACGTAAATAAACCTTACGACACAGAAATAAAAAAAGCGCCAATCACCCATGCCTGCATGTTGTAGTGGGCCTAACCTAACCAAGCATGGGCTGTTGCTTTTTATAGTAAACACAGGCACCGTGCTCATTGCAAGTATGTATCACGTCACTAAGCAAATATGCAATTTCATTGTACCACTATCTTTTATCACATGGATGTATCTGTTGAGAGGCAAGACAAAAAGCAATCACTTCTAAGAACTAATCAGCTTTTTAAAACACATTTCTAACTTTTCAATGACACTTGCTGCGATGTGTTTGTCTCCAGAGAACATACTTGATTTGACTTTCCAATCGGAGACATTACATAAATATACCATGTTAAGATGACTGCCTGGAGCACATGAGAATTTTCATCTTGCTGTAACATGCTGTATCTTGATTTTGTTTACATGTGGTCAAATGGTACAACCAATATACCCACATACTAGTTTTCTTGTCCAAATTGCATGCCAATGTATTTTGATTTTTTGGCATTGGCTCCTCTGCACTACGTGAAGTCGCACTTCACTGGCTCTTTCACATCCTCGTGTCCTTGCAGCTGCCTTCTTGAGTTAGATAAAGCGGCTGCCTGACAAATATCATATGCAAAAGTCAACACAAGGGCATGGTGCAAAACAACATCAAAACAGTCAAGGCCATGGTAATAAAAGAAAGTCTTAGCTTTTAGTATTCTTAGTGAAATGCATGCAAAACATCCAAATGACTGCAACAGTCAACTGCTAAATTAACTTCAATTTTAGATTTACACAAAAAAGAAATAACGGACAGTTCATCCCCGTTCGGCACGAATGTTAAAATACTACTGCTAATGAATGGAATATTAGTCATTTTCAGACATCATAGGTCTGTCATGAGCCTGGTGTATCGCAAACACCACTTGTGGCACATCCTAAGCACGTGCCCAGTGTGCCCCCCGCACCATCCCTGGTTGTACCACTGCTGAAGCCGTAATTTGAGGATTATAGCTGCAAACATGATGCTCAGTAGGGATGAAAATATTGTCCTTCAGTTCAATGGATATATAGATGTGCCTATAAAAAGGGCAACAAGGCTTGTTACGGAAAGCTTACCCACATTTCAATACTAACAAGAAACTTCACTGCGGCCTGCATCTAAGCCTACTAAAAGGCATGAACTTATTTTCATGTATGAGGTGCACAATGGAGTTCATTTTTGACAGACCCGTCTACTGCTGCAGTTTGAAATCTAGCATTTTAGATTCTTGAAGGCATGTAAAAGTTGCAGTTAAACCACAGTTATTAGTTTATTACACGAACCTATTTTTCTGTGTACGACAGACTGGTAACACGGAATTAAAGCAACATTTTATTTTGATATTTTATTTCTCTACTAAAAGTATTCAAGCGATAAACACATTTTGATCTGCCATGCAATAGCAAAATGCACACATTACGCCTGTAACCCCCAATGGAAGGCTGATTTAGCTATTCATATGACATAACTCTGACACGCCAACTCATATTAGCAAATGCACAGGCATGTCCAAAGCAATGAGCGTATGCAAAGCGCCCTTGAAAGTGTAATTCAACACAGCAGCCGTTATATTCGATGCCGATGCATAACTAGCTGCTCGACAATTCACCGAGTTCGTAGACATAAGCATCCTTTCAGTTTCGCACCATGCACGAAAACCGCAACAGGAGACAAAACCAGACCTACCTATAATCACACCATTTCAATACGTGAGCAAAAACAGTTCAGTCTTAGGGATAAACATTGTGAGAGCGATTTAGGGCGCGACGGCGACGAGCGACAAAACGGGCCGTTGCTTGAACAGATGGCCCGATTCTGGAAATCTAGAAATCGTCGCTCGTCGCCCGAAAGTGTTATGAGCCACCAGCCAATAGTGCGAAGCCGGAACTGGATGTACATCGCTCAACTACTACCGATTGTAGCGCGGAACGAGCAAATGATTCAATTTTTATATGTGCAAAGATAAGAACCTACGGCAAGACCCCCGGAAATATTTTATGCTACTTTTTTAGTAAAATACATCAACGTTAATTACTAAAGCACGCGTTACGCGTGATTGCAGCCCTCATGCCGGCAACACCGGGGAGGCGTCGCTCAATATCGTCGCTCGCACGGAGTACGACTTGCAGGCGACGAGCGAACGCAACAGCCATCTCCATCGCGTCGCTGGTAGTTGCCGCGCGCAAGATCGTTTCTATGGGGTTTATACTTTTTTCAGCATAAAACTTCGATTCCTCATGCGTTTTCAGTAAGTTCAAGATAACGCGCCCAACTGACCTCTTGGAGCATGCAGCTGAATGCCTGCGGCAAAGTTTCTAACTAGCACTGGTGCTGCACGTAACTTCAGTGGTCGCAGATTCCCCATGCGCGAGACACCGTCAAGCGCGCGGTTTATTTATAAAAAAAGCATGCTGCTAGCAAAATGACGCCTTCTGTTATGTGATTCCTTAGTTCAACAGCGTTCCGTACACAGTAGACTGCCAAACTGAATAAATTCAAACACACAAAACACACATAATCACGCTCCGCATAGACTCAGAATCACGGGCTGGTGAACGAACCATCTTAAGCGTCCTCTCGCCTGGCGTCTTATTGAACATACCATAGTTCTGGCAGCGTTTGCGATTTTGAAGCTCTGACGGACAACGGCAAAGTGATAACATCACATGCACTTATCGCGACGACTGGCTTTTTCGATTGACATGGAGAGACACAGCGCGTATGCCCAGTCCTTTGTCATTGGCGTCGGCTAAGCGCAGCGTCGACTGGCGATAGCATCACATATACGGAGAATGTGCACCTAAGTTAGAATTCACTTCCCGTGGAGGATTTGCTGTTATATCTAAGGCATGACGAACGACTGTCGCGTTTTCGTGGCGATGCGAGATGGCTCACATACGATCTCCCCTGGCTGGCCTACGCGGCTGCTGTGCTGCTCGCTGTACGGATCACGCATAGAGAAAGAAATTTCAACAAGAGCGGACACTCCCATAGAGCCCAGCGGCCGAATTGACTGTAGCGCACCAAGCGGATATTGTTGACTCCTTCCGGTTTCGGGCGCGCGCGTTTTGAACACCAGTTGGTACACGCCGCGCCGGCGCCGCTGCTCGGCGCTGCATTTTTTTTTCGCTTCTGCTGAACCTCGCGTGGCCTTGGCGTGGAATCGTTTCATTATTAAGTAGAAAGGATTGCGATTGACCTTTACAAGACTGCGCCGAATCTGTCAGCTGCAATTTCATAAAGAAAACGAAAGACGTCTTCTGAAAGGATGAAATGTTTATTTTGCTCTATATAAATGCTCGTTCCGGGCTTCTTCTGCATTCATCCGAAGTAATGGCACCAGGTAAGCAGCAGTCGTTGCCGTACGATGCTCCACCGGATTCCATCAGCTGAAAGAAAGTAAATTACAAGCATGTATCATTTCGGTGTATTGACCTAACAGGAGTATTGCGTGTAGAGGCTAAACGTTCGTAAGTGGTGAATGAGCGGCATTTCGCAGCAGACTCCTCCCAAACAATGCCATAAAATCAGAACATCCGATTTTCAAGCACCCCTCCTTTCCCGAGCATTATTTCCTGCACTTTAAGTGCACAAATAAACAGGTGACTGCGCGTTTCCAAAACAACTTGGCCTCAGTCGACACGATGGTACGCCAAGTACATAAAAGGTGGCTACAACACAGGCTCAGCCAGACCATGTTACACGCTCGCAGAATGCCTTCTAATCGCACTCAAGTCAGACTCGTGGGTGCAAAGCCTGTTTTCAGTCGCTCAGAATACATAAATGTCATCTTGTGCTCCTCCATGCTATCTTTTCCGCGTCCTGCCGGCGCATGCAACACTCCCGTGTTATCACTCTCGGCAATCGCTCGTCGCGTTTTCGAGAAGCGTGAGTACCGAAATAAGGTATATGTTGTTGCAGGGCTATAAAGTGCGTCACAAACTTGTCCCACAAAGATTCAGTACACGCAAAACTAACTCGCTATAGCCGGCTTGCTTTTTTGCTAACAGCTTCACAACCCCAGGCGCGGCGAGCAAGCCTCACGATATCCCAAAAAGTTACCAAATAAATTACAATACTTTTTCGGGTCAGAGAATGCGTCACGAACTTCTACCAGTATGAGTCAGTACACGCGAGCGAAACTAACTGCTGCACACAGCCGAGCTGCTTTTCGCTAACTGCATCAATAAGCCGGGCGCGGCAACCATGCTTCTAAACTACCCCAAATATAACGACGTTAGTTACAATAATGTTGGGGGCCACAGAATGCGCGAAAACTTGTCTGACTTAGGCGCTACCACGTAGTACACACATGCACACGCACAAATGTCACACGGCGCTTACTGCTTCAATAAGCCGGGCGCAGCAAACGTGTCCAAAAACTACCGAAATAAGTTACAGTAATGTTGGGGCTCATAGAAAGCGTCGCAAACATCTCCCAGGACGAGGCATTAACTCAATATAACTGCGCCAGGGCGGCGGTGCTGTTTGTCGCTAACTGCGCCACTCGAACTAAGCCTAATTGTGATTAAAATGAGCCGCACACTGTCAAACACAATTTCTCACCTTGCCGTAGTCCAGTAGTGCCATGTCGAAATACAGACGACACGCAAGAGAAGCATAGAGAAGGCCGGGAGCCCAATAAAATGGGCTACATCCAAAACAGACGGGTCGCCAAGCACGCGATCTTCGCACGTACGACCGCCCACGCTCACTCCTGCGGCTTGTCTGACGCATGACGTACGCACGCGCGTCTGGCGTGCCGCTAGCTTGTTGGTAGGCAACGCAACAAAAAGTTGCAAAGTATGAGTTCATTTACACGCAAATCTTTTTTCACTTTTAGTGGGAAGGAATAAAAAAATAAAACGTTGTCTGGAAGTTTATTTCACATTATTTTTTTCTGATGCTCGCGTCAACTAACGGATGTTGTTGAAACTAGGCGTGACGTGTTTCCTGTTGCCAGTTTTTGAAGAGTGTCCCCTCTTGTTGAATTTCTTTCTCTATGACCGCGCGGTTATGGCTCGGCGAACTACCGCTATCCAGCTTTTCTGGACACGTGGATTTAATTTGCGTGAGTGCCACCACGTGGCGTACCGACCTTAAGCTTTTCAAACTTCCCGCTGTGACGCGTCATGACGTCAACCAAAGAAAAATTAAATGGTTAAAAGCTATCCCTGTGCACTGAATTTTGCCACAATGCTTGTCCCGCCGGCGTTATCAGTGTTCTTGATATAGCGTAGTCGCTCGTCAACTGGAAATGACTTATCATCCTAAGAGCGTTTAGTCGCGAGGAGCGATGATTGATTCTGGGTTTCGATACCGTTCTTTTTCTTCCTTTTTTTCTTTTTGCTGTTTGTCTTTTTGATGCTACGGAGTAAACAAGCAGGGCTCACCGTCAGAAGCACTCCGTGGCAGCCTTGCTTCAGTCGGCACACATTGTTAACATCCGAACATCGCACGCCATCTACGAGAGACGCCGTCGTGGGCGGCTTTTGCTTTTGACCTGTCGATTTCGTTAAGGTGCGCCCAAATATATCGCTAGCGACTTTGCTATCCACACTTGTGGGTTACCGCCGCAGCTGCCAATCGAGTAGTATTAAGACACATCCATGGATATGTTGGTTTTGAACCTTGACGCAAAAGTCACGACACAAGAATTAAGCAAACTGTCTCTGCGTCGTCGTCCGTTAGCATGCTATGGCCGAAGCTGCTCGGAATATTACGTCACATTTACTGGCAACTAGGCCAGGTACACCCTTGGGTATGATGTATACAGTACTTGTAGTTAGTTTCCAAAATGGTCTCCTATGACCGTTATCCACGTGCGTCAAAGAAGATCGCTATTTAAAATTATTGTGCAGTAATATATGCGGGATTTGTATGTTCTCCTAATTGTCTGCCATGTTGCCGTTCCGCCTTTATAATATAGCCGCAATGTAGACTAGAAGGTATCGAACGCCCTAAAGGCTACCCACATGCTCAAAGACCTCGCGTACAACTCCTGACAGTATTCAAGAGTTGCGATACTGCCAAGCACATCCTTAACGAATGTTACATATTACATTATGGGGACTAATTATGAGGCACGCCGAAACAACGGACTAATTGAAACAACGGACTAATTATGAGGCACGCCGTAGTGGCGGATTCGGCCCTAATTTAGACCACTTGAGGTTCTTTACGGTGCGCCTAACCCTAAGTACACGGGTGTTTTCGCATTTCACACACATCGAAATACGGCTGCCGTGGCTGAGATTCCATCCCAAGAGCTCGTGATTAGTACACACTAAATATTTTAACACCCTTAAGGGTGTAAATCAGTTTGTCGCCAGACGAACACCCTAAGGGTGCTGTTGTCTACACCCTACAGTTGGGGTGCCATTATAGCATCGTAGAGGAAGGGTGTCCAGCAAAATAAATTTAGGGTGTAGGGGTGCAAGTCCATATTAACACCCATCTATGTGGGTGTTGGAAGGGTGTGCACCCAGTGCGTACGGAAGGCAGGTTCGGCAGTACACACCTTCAATTACTACTATGTACAGCGATCCACACGTAACTCTCCCGTGTGCCAGAAGGTTCAAGTTCGGCTACCAAACGCACCATCGAACAGCCGGCCTTGAAGCTTCGATGAGCATACACAGCATCTATACGTGTGGATCACATTACATATTAGTAATTCATGGTGTATATTGCAAAACCTATCTTCGCGGCGCAAATACAACCAAGCAAATGAGACTTTTGAGCATGTATATCAACACCAACGGTTATCACGATTTCCAGATCCACATCACATCAACACAGACTGGCACGATATATGCTGCGTTTTCAAGAAAAATATAAATATATTTATTGCATGCTGCAATACAGAGTACAAGATATACTTAACTCACCTGAAATATAAACATGCACAATCACCAAACAAATCGGTAAGTACAAGAACATGTACATTTCCCACAAAGGTATCTAAAATATACGCATTGATCAAATCTGTTATTAGAGAAGACACTATGTATAGCGGCACTGAAAGAGCCTGAGTCGACCTCAAAATGTTTTGGGCCACATAAAGGAATAATGTTTAGTATTAGGATCAATGAACGAAAATTCAAATTCTGAGGCCTTGAAAAAAAATAGGGAGATTGCAAAGGTGAATTAGGGCAGTAATTGAAATGCAGAGCAAACGCACAAAACACCTGTTATTTTGTACACTAATGTAATCGCAAAGCATTTTGAAAAGTTTGGAAAGTCGATGTAAGCATAACTGGCCAACATTTTTCAGACTGAAACAGTACTTTCCGAACATAGACGTGCTTTAAGTGAGGTTTAAGCCACAAGTATTATTGCTAATTTTCTCTTTTCAACAAGATTGCTTGAGCACGAAAAATATGTTGAATTTTTTAGTGCCTACATAGTTTGTCCTCTTTTGTGAAACGAGAGTTCTCTGGGCTAAAGGTGCTGTGTAGCAGATTTTCTAACTACAATTCCGGTTTCTATAAATTTTTGTTTTGTAACCCGAAGGCACTGGTACATACACAATATGTAGTTTGAAAATAGGTTCTTTTCTTACTACAAATCAAGAGTGAATATTTCACATTTACTATTGTGTGGGTGCAAAGTGCAGTAGGAGGCCTGATAAAAGCAAACCACTGTTGATTAAACGATTTTGCTGAGCATGAAAGGTGGACAGTGTTTTAAAATACATAGTAAATTTCTAAATTACTTGCAATTAGATGCAGTAATACAAGATTAGGGCTTGCTGTAGCATGTGAGTATGCAAATTAGCAAATATGGTTTAATAAATTAGCCATGCTCTGGTTACTAAAAGAACTCAGGCAAGGGCAGTCATGTAAATGTTCAAGTTAGATATCACACTGTCAGCATTTGCCAGCAAATGTTAACAGTGTGACACAATGGTCATATCAAACCTTATAAATATACTGAAAAAAAGTACTTTCTTGGAATAGTTGGCAATTAATGAGAAAAATTGACGTACAGCGTGAACTACAAGGACTGCAAGAGACGACATAGACTGCGCTGACTTCCAACAATATTTTGTTGCATTGCCACACCGTGTGTATATATACATGAGCGGGCATGCGCAGAAAATGAGTCACAAGGAGCGTCAAGAGCAAGTCATTGTACTAAGGACGTGGTCACTTGAAAAAAAAACAACAATTTCTATCTGTTGAGATACAAGACTTCACTAGGGTCAGCGCGATTGAAGGGACACCACCGCACATACTACCCACTTTTCTGGTGAAATCTACTTCCATAACTTCCCGTGTGTCTCGCTAGAACTTCCGTATCTTCAAAGAGGGGCACGCAGCCGCAGTCCCGGGGCAATGGATGCCCAAGTGGCCTTGAACAGTGGTATGGACGTTTTAGTGCTCTCTTAAACGATCGTGTAGGTACCTGTCTGTCCGTCTAACGTGTTTACTGCCTCAAAACGGGAATATGGTAAACCACATTCGTTGCACATATCGCAGAATGTTTTCTGTGCCCGACAGAGCAAGAACTCTAACGCGACTTAGGTGCGTTTACACGCTTACAAACACCATTCCTTTGTTTATTGTATAGGATCATGCCTGGCGCCGCCACTAAGTGATATTTATCTAGCAAATCATGACTGAAATATTCAAGGTCACCTAGACGCGTCTCCCGCTTTCAAAGTGAACAGGTTTGTGGACGAATACCTGGTATTCATTGATTGCACTGATCACGCTTGTGAGCCTGCTGCTTTGGGAGTCTTGGAGATCTTTAAAAGCTGCAGCCTCTCGAACTAACAAATGAGTTCCCCATTGATGATTCTTTTGCACTTCATGGATCTCAGGCAGTGCCTTGCAAACAGGTGCGCTAGTGCTTTGAACCGAGAAGTAAGAAATCACTTTTGCCCTTTAACTCGGCACATTCAAAGCTTGTTAAACGAGGTATTGTAAAGTTTCGCCTCCTTCACAGCATCAATAAATCTTGCTCACATGAAATGCAATATAGTCTTGCTGCACAGGTTGATCGCCTTTCTTGGTTTGCCTACCCTTCGGCCTTAATTTCAACCATAGCGGAACAGCTTCTGAAGGGCACAAAACGTGATGAGTGCACTGTCAAGGAACCAGCCAGTTGAAAGACAGGTTTTCAGTGCTACCGTATGTGCATGATGCCTCCAATAGGATAAATAAGATCTGGGAGCCTCCAGGAATCAGAGTTCTTTTCTCAGCCCCGGAAAAGCTGGCAAAGCTCTATAAGCGTGTAAACGCACCTAAATCGGGTCAAAGTTCTTGCTCTGTCGGGCACAGAAAACGTTTTGCGATATGTGCAACGAACGTGGTTTACCATATTCCCGTTTTGAGGCAGTAAATAGGTTGGACGGACAGGCAGGTGCCTAAATTATCGTTTAAGAGAGCACTATAATCTCCTAACACTGTTCAAAGCCACTTGGGCATTCATTGCCGGGACTGCCGTTGCATGCCCCTTTGAAGATACGGAAGTTCTAGCGAGACACAGCTCACCCAGTACATTATAGAAGCTGATTTCACCAGAAAACTGGGTAGTGTGTGCGTTATAGCCCCCTCTATCATGCTGACCCCTAGTGAAGTCTTGTATCTCAACAGATAGAAATTGTGATTTTTTTTCAAGTGACCATGTTCTTAGTACAATGACTTGCTGTTAGAACACCCCTTGTGACTGCCTCTCATTTTCTGCGCATGACCCCTCCTGTGTATATTCACATGATGTGGCAACGCAATAAAATATCGTTGGAAGTCAGCGCAGTGTATGTCATCTCTCACAGTCCTTGTCCTTAACACTGTACGTCATTTTTTATACTGAACAGTGAATAATAATTGATCCAAAATTAGAAAAAATATAGTACACATTTGAGCTGCAAAAAAAAAATGCAATTGATGGAGCAAATGACGTTTAGCTTTCCAAAAGAAAAAATGGTTCACGGTTAACCACGAGGTGCAGAACTCCATTCTCTGAGCATCTTGACCAATAAATGCAGCGCATGGCATTGCTGGAATCTTGCATCCTGCATTAGCAAAATAAGAAGAGAATCATGAGAGTTCAGTCTGTGCAATTACACATGTACACTGCGGAAAATTTGATAAGCCAACAAGCTCCTGAAAGTAACAAACTTAACGTGACTGGGCGCAATGCAAAGCTCAGGCAACTGGGCAGGACAAGTGAAAGGTAGAAGAAATTTTTATTTTGCAAATTTAGGAATTGCATTTACTGTGAACACTAAACCACTATGTCACTGGTCACTGTGAATACAACAAGGCACATACAGCAGCAAAAGCAAATAAATTTACAGTAGCCTTTTCACCATAGAAAATAAGGGTGAATAAAATTTAATGACACCACCAATGACATCTGTCAACACCACACATTTGTCCAAGAGTGTGTATGTGACCTTAATATAATATTGACATGAAATCTGCAATATATCTCTGCATTACACTTTATAAGTACGGCAGCTGAGAACCTTACGGGATATGGCACATTAAGACTGACACGCACAAGACATTAAAAATGGCTGTTTTTACACAACATTACTACACTAGGAGACAAAGAATAGTTCTACAGAGGGTGCACACAAAATGAAAATGAGGGAACCCCAACTGGCAATCTCATTTACCCTGCAATACACGCATCCAGCCCAAGAATCTCCAGCTCTCCAATGCAGTTTATTAGACCTTTTCTGTATCCTAAAACCGATTGTGTATTTCTTATTTACTAATTTAGTATTTAGCATGTGTTAACTATTTTCCTTAGAGCACACCCCTTTCTTTCAATGGGTTAGCTTGGCAATATGGTGACAAGTAGTATTTTCAAATACCATAAGTTTAAATAAACTTTTGATCCTTCGTCATGCTCCCACTTTCTACTTCATGCTCTAAACTGTGATACCCCTCCTATGTTAATCTGCGAATACTTACATGGCCCTTCTTTCTGTAGCCTCTCAACTAGAACCTGAAATTTCTTGTCTCCTAAAAAAATCATCTTCACCGCCCAAAATATATTGCACGGTTACCCCTAACTGGGCGGGGGGGGGGGGGGTGGAAGGGATTCTATATAAGTGTTCACATATTCAATGAACCTCAGAGCCACAACCATTTCTCATCCTGTGTTGCCACTACCCGCATGAGTCGCAATGGTTGTAAATTGGCAATGGTTGTAAAAGTACATTTCGCCACATGGAAAATGACTACAAGCATTGCATTTGATTGAATGAGTCCTCCTGTGCATGTCTTTTTTTCTCGTCTTGTATGGCTAGGTTCAACATGGTCAAGTTGTCTGAAAACTGCCAAGCCCCAACCAATAGTTCGTGTAGTTTCAATATTATGAAACATTCATTTTTAAAGACTTGTCCCAAATTAAGCATGAGGCGGATTTTCATGATGCAAATGAGGAAAGGTTGTGCTTTGAGAAAATGATAGGCCTACTATATCCTGCAAAACTGTGTGAAATCCCATATGCTTGCAATTTTCATGAGCAGCTAGCTCAGTACAAGGAATAGGCGCAATGCCTGCAGAAATGTTTTTTAACACCAATGAGAGGTCCTCGTTGCTTGTAATTTCTTCAAATCCCTTGCAATCTACATAGCAATCCGGCGCATTTTGATATTGTATTTGAAATAAAAACATCTCAAATTTTAAGGTTTCGAGAATAATATGGGAATAAATTAAAGGTAGAAGAGTAATGCAATGAGCACATAACAACCTCATTGCAGAGTAAAGAAATATTCCTTTCCTGCAAAAACACTGGTAGCAGGAAGGTTATACGAAATTAGCACTGAATGCACAATGAAGAATATCATGCTGGAATGCCCCAGTCTGCGAATATTCTTGCACAAAGAAAATCCTTCTTATGAAAGGCCATCAAAAAAATGCAAGTGTATGCTTTGGATCAGCAGTCATACCTGCAGTATGCACTGTACAATCGGCAATATTGAAAACCATACACAACTGCACATGATATCAAGCTTAGGCCGCCAAGGAGCCTCAGAGTTTGAAATTATAACTTGACTTACTATATTACACTACACACCTATATCTACTTACAATGTTATCTTCCCAACTGCTTCTTAGAAGACATCAACCATCTGCCTGAAGGCGAACCCAAGTGGCTTGCTCTTGATGGAGGGCACCAAGGCTGGGCATTGTGAAACTGCTGCTGTCATCTGCATGACCTGCGAGAAACGTCCTAAGTTCAAGATAAACAAATGCTATTAGAATAAAAGACAAGACCACTGGCAATGAGCCGCATTTTGGTTTGCACGAGAGAAGCAAAAAATATGGACTTTGTGCTGCTTACTGAAAATGAAGCAAGCCTCCTTCCAGATGTTGGTCATGCATTAAGATTGTTACACAGCTGCATGTTTGTATGCTCATATGCTGCTGTCGCTACTGAGCCAGCATGCTTTGCATAGCTTACTATTTCAAGCTATATTGAATGTTGTGTTTTCTTGCCAATTTTTGGCAAATAGCATCAGCAAAGTAGCTCACTTACGCACATACTCCCTTGTAAGGAGCGAATTCACACACACACATGCACGCACGCATGCACGCACACACACACACACACACACACACACACAAGCCTCTACCACATAAGCAGCTTCCCACGCTTGACACACTGCATTTTTTGTCCTTTGACACTCCTACTGCTAAGGCATAAAAAAGCCATAAAAAAGCCTTCGTGTGACCAACCCCAAGCTCCTCAACCTACACTTCCAGCTTAAACACTTTCTCGAGAGCCACGACAAGCCTTCTAGATTGCCCAGTGCTCCAAACTGTAGTTACGAATTTGAATAGGGCTATAGGCGACAGCTCTCGAAGGGCATGCAAACTACCCGGAGAGCCCTAAAGCTTGCATATGATACCTCTAAAGCACGGCAACGCTTCAAATTTACAAAATTCATTAAAGCTCCTGAAGACAATTGCTATGTACGTAGAATGTCCTGAATAACCTGCCATTCACAACTTCAGCGATTGTCTGCATCAACGGAAATGTGGGCTAATAGGAACTTCACGTCTTTAAGATCAGAATTAGTGTAATGGCGAAACACACTACCAGATTTCTTAACCATTTATTTGTGTTCTGGATGTAACGTCCCTTTTAGAATGACAATCAAGGATATCGATTCATCAGGGCAGAGGAGGGAACAAGGAGGAAGCGTATACCTGACGCCTTCCCACTGGTCCTCCCGAGAAACGGTGCCTCATACAGCAGTTGTCCAGGTTGGCTTGAAACCAAACTCGGCTTTCAGGCGGCAACACTCGCTGCACCAAATTGGAAGAGTTTTATTGCGAGTAAAACTCTACCGGCCTTGTGGAATACATACGCACGCACACAAAACGCACTCGCGCGCACACAAATATACGCACTCTCAAAGCGCAGACACAAAAGCACGCACGCGCACATTGATAAACACAAACAAGCACACATACATGCAGGCAGACACGCACACACAGCGAACCACACAAAAACACGCTCACAAAACACCTACGCACTAGACACACGCAAACACGCCGGCCCATGCAAACCGGCATGTACGCGCGTGCGCGCGCTCGCGCGCACACACACACAGACAAAGCGAGCCGAAAACATGCTGAAGGCGTCCGGCAAGCAGCAACAGCAGCACGCGACCGCATCAGGGAGAACCAATACCGCGCTGGTTCTTTCGAAAAGTGGAAAAGTCAGTAGTCCTTTTTCTACGCTACGCAAAAGTCATCGACCACATTCAGCCTAAGTGCGAGCGACTGTATTACAAGAAGCTGCGCTGAACGCACAAAACAATCACATCTATGAACGTTCAAGCGCTGAGAAACAAAGCGTAACTATGCAGGCGCACCACGCCGGATGTAACACGGGGCCCGATCGAGGTAGTTAACTTGCCCTACTAGAAGTGCAGCTGTTCTTGCTCTTACATTAGTGAATTATGCTACAAGATCACAGTGAGGTACTTCTAGAGCGAACAAAAACACGTAACCCACCAAAGAAATACACAAATAAATGGGCACTTGCCTGAAAATTTCCATTATGGCAGTACTACCGACCGCTGACACAGGGCACGTTGCAACTGCTCGTTTCAGCGTCCGTGGATCCATCTTCCAGTGCGTACGAGCGCTTTGCTTTGAAGTGGGGCACGAGTAATACACAAAGCACGGGCCACACCTTTTTCTACACCGCGCACAAAACTAATCACACGTTTAAAATTACTTCGCGCCGCGCGAGACGCGAACGCATTTCATGTAGCTAGAGAATGCAATAATGGCGCAGCTTCCGCCTTCCCATCGTGCCGCGAGCCGAAGTGATGGTCAATGTGATGGTACAGCCGTTGGGTACAGCGTCGTCCCGTCACTTCCGGTCGCTTTTCATTGGGCAGGGGGCAGCCGCGCAAATTGAACGTTTATTCTGACAGGTTTGCTTGCTCGGATGGCCGCCTGTTTGCTGCTGCTTCGTTGCAGTATCTAACTAGAACTAGAGCGGTGAGGCGGGTAGTTGCTACTACGTTTCGTGTCGAGCATTGTTTGTTTTGGTGGGGGGGAGGGGGGAGGCCGCAGTCTGTGATGCATGACTGAGTTTACAGTAAAAAAATCGGGACCGTGAGTGAGACGATCGGCGCTCTTAAGCTGGTGCGATTAGATAATTCGCTGCGTCCGGACGAAGCAACCTTGCTAGGTTACAGCGTAGTTACAGCGACATCCTGGCTCGGTAAAGACCTTCAAGTCTTGCTCGTGCGACAGCGACGCGTAAGCATTCATGAGGCGACTGAAGAATGCGTTTGTAAGGGCGTATGCTGTGGATAAGCAATTACAGCTTTGACGACAGCAGCCCCTAATATATAGGCTGAGCCTAACAAACTGTGTCCGCAGATGCCCTTAGAAAGCAGAGCAGTAGCTCAGTAAAACTCTGAATAACTTAGGCAAGGTACGTGGAGATTCGGATTTGAGAACTTCCAGCGTGATCTCGCCGCTGTAAATGTCTTCGTTATGGATTCACCAAGCAAATTATACGTTGATGCCATTGTTCAGCAGAGGCTCGTCTAACAGCACGTCTCTGTTTGTTCAGTAATGTATCCAGACAGCTTCTTTAATGTTGCCACTTTTTGTTGGGCTTTTAAGGGCACCGAAATATTCGTGCAGAATTGTGCAAGTTGCTCGCGCGTTTTCATTCTGCTACTGCAGTTTTTCTTAGAAGTGTTTAATTGCATGATAATATTACTGTGAGCACAAAATATAGTGATAATTAAATTGTAAGTGAAAGTGCGTACATTTTCTCGTTGATACATTTTGGAGTGGCCGTCATGCCAGTAACATCAGTATCCTAGAAAAAGATCGACAGTCACTTAGGAATGCGAAAGCTTAATGACTTCACGGATGTACACTTGCAATTATCACGTGAACGTGATACGTCAGTTCATACATTGTCACGTGTCCTTCATAATTCTACCTTCATCTACCGTAATCCACCTTACTACACTTTGTACGAACCTTAACCCAATTTATTCCACCCTAATTCACATTATTTCATATTATTTACCCATAATTACCCGCCATGGTTGCTCAGTGGCTATGGTGTTGGGCTGCTGAGCACGAGGTCGCGGGTTCGTATCCCGGCCACGGCGGCCGCATTTCGATGGGGGCGAAATGCGAAAACACCCGTGTGCTTAGATTTAAGTGCACGTTAAAGAACCCCAGGTGGCCGAAATTTCCGGAGTCCTCCACTACGGCGTGCCTCATAATCAGAAAGTGGTTTTGGCACGTAAAACCCCAAATATTATTATTACCCATAATTGCTCACAATTAACATTGTTCTATTTACTACCTTCTGTATCACTACTGACGTCATGCAAGACGCTGATGACGTCACATTTTATTGCTTTATTATTCCTACTTTCAAGGCCTAGTAGACACAACAGAAATAAGGGGTGAAAGTATACAATATTTGCAGTGCAGGGCAAGAACAGAAAATCGCACTGCAAGACACTTTGAACAGCGATCTTGAAGTAGTGGTGTCAGAAATGGAGACTGTGGAGGCGGGAAGGCGGTTCCATTCAGTGGCTGTTCTTGGCAAAAAGTAAGAATGGCACATCAATTTTGTGTTGATGGTTGACGCGAGACGAGATATAACTTGGTGTGGTTAAAATATTTTCATTAAGAGAAGGGTTAAAGTACCATGTTTTACGAAAAATAGAGACGAAAGTACCTACGCCGTTACCAAAGGTCAGGTTGACCTAGTGTTCTTTTCATGGACGTGATGCTAGAATGACGTGAATAATTTAAGAGAATAAAAGGGCCACGCGGTTCTGAATGCTTTCAAAGGAAATGACAAGATTGGCATGAGCAGGGTCCCGTATAGATTGTTGTTGCGGAGAACGCCAGCTTTCCTACCTACCACATTAAAAATGCAATACATACACACATTGCTCAATGCGTGGACGTGCACACGTTACTTAGATTTATGCATCGATGCGTTCAACACCCTTCAGTCGTCGATTTAACACCCTTCTCCAAGCAAAGTCGCACCCTATGTGTGGTACACACCCATGTGATAGGGTGTTTCGGCCGATAAGGGTGCTAAAAGGGTGTGGGCATGGGTGTAAATGCCCAAAGCACCCTTTTTAACACCCATAAGGGTGTAAAAAGTTTAGTGTAGTCGAACGCAATAAAAAAGTTCAGCAGCTACGGAGGGGAACGAATGTTGCAGTTCGAGAAAGGTGACACTCGGCACATGAGACAATTTGTTCTCATCCTCATTGCGGGAGAATCGGTACCAGCCGTCGAAGAATGACACCGTATACAGTGCACTGCATTTAATGTGGTGGAGTGCGCGTCCAATATTTAAGACCCGAATCACCCTGTAACTACTCAAGACGAGGGGTCTTTCTTATACATGTAGAAAGGTCCATCGGACGTCTAATGTGCTCGTTTTTATTCTCAAGCACCCAATGAAAACTGTCATCGTTGCAACTTCATGATGTCCTGGTGGCAGGTCACCATGGCGTGTCGTGCAAGTATGACCATGCTGATTCATTTGGGTTGGCAGACGCTATTTTGTTTGTCATACTTCGCCACATTCATTTTTCAAACTATGCCAGAGCTCGGAAAAACCGGCAAACTCTTTACATACCTTTCGTCTGTACTTGCGCAAAGCCTGTGTATATAGTTGCTGTTACCAAATACGCGAAAGGTATGCTACCACTCAAGCCTTTCTAGCTATCTCAGCAACTGAAGTCGCAGGCTTTTTTCAACCCGCGTCGACGTTGAATATGGCTATCCTCAAGTACTTTCGGCGGACTTCGCTCACCGCCCTCTCTCCAGTGTCATCTCTTACACTACTCGTCCTGCTAGACACAACACAAACACGCAACGACCTTAATGAAGTATCAATAGCACGCTAGTTCACACGCTGTCGATGTACTTGTACACTTCCGCTGAGCACCGGAATTGGAGCGTGGTCCTGTTTATGGCGACATTATCAGTCTATAGCCTCGCTCAACAACACCGATCGTTACTCATCCCTTTTTTTGTTGACAGGAACATACTTTATTTTCTCTGAATACACTTTCGGATTTATGTGTGACTATGCACGCCCGCTTATACTGTTACGTTGACGGCGACGTTGTCATCAGGCCGCCGCCTCATTCTGAGCTTCGCCGTCACCAGAGAGCACAGAAAGCTGCCTTCACAAACAAACCACCGGCATTCGAGCCCATGTATTCAAAGCATCCTGCATTTGGGAGATCGGCACGCTAACCGTTACGCTACCACCTGCGTCCACCAATTTCTTTTTATCTGCCTTCCCACTTCTCGTTTTTGCCGCAGACGCAGGCAGAACGGACGCAGAAACGAGAAAAAAAGTAAAGAATTCATGAGCCGCCAGCTGACACATGACCCTAACTTCGGCAGCTTACTCCTATTCGAGCGCATGTAGGCTTGCGGCTGCGTGTAGATCGTGCGTCGCCTTAGCTTGATTGAAAATTTGCTTTCACCGACTCTCTTCGGCTAGAACTGAAACGCCGCACAAAAATCAGACCTACCGTTGTATTTTTTTCTTGTTTTATAGGTTTAACCAAGAACGCTCATTTACACAAATTGTGATTTTTTTTAAGAAATGGCATAAGAATACTGTATTTCGAGCCCATGTCACTAGCAATATGGGCCGGCACCACGTATCGACGCAAGGACACCACACTGCCGGTGCACGCGGCAGGTTACTGACTGATGAAAAAAGAAATATAAACACAAGGCAACCGTCACCATTTAGCATTATTTTTTTCTACGACAGTGGGGCACAACGGCCGACTGTTATTTATTGGTGAAATATTTCTTAGATACTTCTTAAAGCGGTTTATTTTATTTTTCATCGCACAACCGCAGGCGCACAGAGCGCCTCGCGTATATCGCGGCCACGTATGTAGCCGCCCTCCTTTTTCTGTAACAATATGGCCGCCGGCGGCTTCACGCGCTCCCGTAGGCGCCTAATTGGAGTGTCACTCCAGAAGTTTCAATATATAACGTCTTTGTGTAGAAGCGACAGCATGGTTGTTAATATATAATTGGCATGGATATCATTGGCACGAGGCCCAAGACGCCACCTTGTCTTCTAAGCGTTCTTGTCTTCTAACGCGTTCTTCTAACGCGTTCTAACGCGTTCGTGTTGTCCACTTCTCTACTCTTGTGTCCTGTCTGCACGCCTCACTTCTTTTTTGCATAATGAATCCTTACCAACTAGCTGAGCTTTCTGTCGTTCTAAGCGTTCTTATGTTTGCGTTCGCTTCTCGGTCTTGAAGGGACGCGAACCGTCACATGCTGCAATGGCGCTTGTGTTGAGCGTATGTAAGGCGAGAAACGCTGTTCTAAAATTTCTGTTGTCTAGCTTGTGCAGCAAACCCATGTTTATAGTATTCCCGCAATAGCAAGAGTCCCGAGTATAGCAAGCTTAATCGCAAGCGTCAAGTTATAGTCGTAACTTGAAGCGACAGCGTAGTTGTAATCAGCAGACCCTGCCAGTAAGGAATGAGCGGTGAGGCATGGCTGATGAATAAATAATTGCTAAGATTGGTTTTCAGTAAACATTTGTTATTAGGAACGGCGGGTGTTTATACAACCGCAAAGGACGCACGCTGGGCGGTGACTTCAATCATTTACTCGCCTCATCACACATCTACACTGGAGTTCAACTGGTTTAACCAACTCTCGCTTATATTCTCTCGACCCTAACCTGCGACTTCGCCTGCCACCCGGGCTCCAGCTATTCCTCTCTTTGTGCCTCGCTTCTTTCTGAATGTGCCGAGACGTGCTTGCACTGATGCTTGCTGCTCCTTTTTCAAAATAAATGAAAGCATTCATTCATTCATTCATTCATAGTTGCAGCAGTTATATATATATATATATATATATATATATATATTGCTTATCTAAGCCTAAACGAGAGCTATATAGGCGATGTGAGTTGCGGTAGCTCGTTGGTTTGGACTAAAGACGCACTTCATGAAACACTTTCGTCGTACGCCTGTTTTCGAACGGGAATGAAAGGCGGGAGGGTAACACGCCTTCCTGAAATGAAACATTCAGAATAACTCTTTGTTTGACAGTTGGACATATGTCAAGGGCCCCGGAATGAAGCACCTGCATGTCGGTATCAGCTTGCAAAGGGGAACTGACATGAAACGTTGTCAAGCGGATAGGCTTTTAATTATCATAAGGATATCTTTATTGAAATTCCTTAACATGTGGGGAAAGTCTACTAATAAGCATCTAAATTTTCTGTGGTATGAAGACCTCATGCTAACATAAGGTTGCTGTCTTTTACAGCCTCCTAAATTAAAAGTGAGTTATGAATGACAAATTGTTGCGGTAAATGTGTAAACGCAGACGCCAAGAGTCCTAGCACATTTCCCAGTATTCGCTCAATGAATATGGAGAACGGCTGTACTCTCACCCGCTGTAGTGATGTGAAGAACAAAACACTTCGAAAAGAGTGAGTCACGAATATAACATATTATAAAAGGTGAGCGTGCGCTGGAACACACTCAAAGCACAATGATGGCTGCGCGCATAGTAGTGCTTCCTCTGGATCTCATGTACGGATCAAGACATCCGTTCATCAAATTGGAATGCCCGAACATTGCAGCGCAATCTCGGGTCTTCAAATATGATGTAGAATGTGCGCCAGTATTCGCTTCACGCGCGCAATCTGATAACGCTCTTTCTTTCTCTATTGAATCCGTGACATCATACTGAATATTAGAAACACGAGCAGGTGCATCTTCAGCTAACCTATAAATTTGGAACAGTGATTATCCCTTAAGAATAGCCCCCCCCCAAAAAAAATAAAGAAATAAGAGAATACAGTTGTTTTTAATATTAGCTGAAACATATTGCTCGTGGCAAAAAGGGCCCCCAAACACTGCACAGCGGCGCCGGCATGGAGAAAATTCAAGAGCTAAGCATTATCCAATTACTGGTATTTGTCAAACCAGCATTTTGTGGTTCAATGTAGTCCTGTAGTCTAGGGTCCAGTTACACCATGAGTACTGTGTCGGAGCTGATAATTCATGTCAGCAATAACTGTCACAAAATCACAGTATTCATTCTTTAGACCTTAACATTAGACAGCCAACATACATGCATCGAAACCGCCATCCTAATACTTCAGTACTTTTCGTTCTAACGTACATGTCCGCACTGATCCACATGTTACAAGGTACTGAAAATGTTTTCAGTGGTTTACCGCAGGCAGCTGTTTTTATTCCTGATGATGACACGATAGCGAGCCTGATGCCACGATCGCTCAGAAATCTAAACAGGAGCGTGGACAATGTTCTCGCACACCCTGTGTGTTGTACAGTATAGTGCTGAGAACAGTCCATTGCAAAGGCAGAAGGGAATGGTTGGGCCCGTGTGTTTAAGAGGAAGCTTTAGCTAGGATGCTCCTACCTAAATACATGTAAAAGCAGAATTCGTTTTTCTCGGCAACCACTGCGCCAAAGTTGACGAGGTCTGTTGCATTTAAAAGGAAGACTTAATATATAGTGACTGGTGGTTTGAAATTTTATTGTGGTTGCCACTGTTTTATTAAAAATTGGCGAAAATTGCGAATTTTTAGAAAACGAGGCTATCAATTTAGAACTCCGTAACTCAGCAATGAAACACGATATCGGAATTCTGTGGATTGCATCTAATAGTATATCTAAAGCAGACAAAATTGATATTTTACACATGAATATAAATAAATTCAGTAATATGGAAATACAGATCTTGCATAACCCTCATACACAACGTAACAAATTTGCGTAAAATATAAATTGATATAGAGAACTTCTCCACTTTGAATGATCTAATGGATGCTGTTTACAGAACCGCGATATCTGTTCTCGAGACAAAGCTATTAATTTAAAAACTTCGTGTGTCTATTATTTCCGAAATTGTGAATATTTAAGAATTACTTTCACGAAATTCACACCCTAAATAAAAATTCCGCTTCCAACCGTCGCTAGAATATAGCAATTATTCTCTCAAATCCAACAAATTTTATTATAAATGGTGCAGGGGTAATCTCAGAAAAACGTTTTGCGTTTTTCATGTATATGAATAGGCCGCATCAAAGTTGAGCCCGAGCAAAAGCTTCCTCTTAAGCTCATGAAGTTGATTTGCGCCAAGATAACGTGTCCGTACTTTCATACTTTATAAAACGCCTACCGCACCACCAATATGCCGGCTGCTTCTAACTGCACCACACAAAACCATTAAACCAATACAAGCAATGGTGACATCATATTATCATGCAAGTGTTCAGATTTGTAACCTTTGGATGGGCAGTAATTTGAGAAATTGTGTGCATAATTAACAGAGCTACGTCAATTACCTTTTCAGTAATTGGTCTTAATGGTTAAAGAAAATGAGCAGCTTGGAGCCTGTCATCGAGGTTATGCAGCCATGCGAAGAAATTTCGATTAAACATGCTTCTGTAAGAGGCGTACGAACAAACATTTTCTAAGTAAGCGCTCTTGGAAGGCGTAACTGACACAGAAAAAGAACATATGTAAAGTCAGAGAACAGCACGTCAAGGCGGGACACAAAGGAGGAACCACACATAAACTGCGCTAACTTGAAGCGCTGTTCTTTCTGTTTAATGAAGCAACTTGCCCGCCAGTCATTACTTGCAAACCTGTAAAGTCAACTTGACCGCAGGTGTCATCAATAGTATGGCCCCGTGAGCATGTTCATTGTGGCTGGCCAGCCCACTTTTATTTTTATGCCCGCTATTGTTTCGAAGACAAGCAGTGCAAATTGTTATCTTGAATATATATACATATATATATATATATATATATATATATATATATATATATATATATATATATATATATATATATATATATATTTATATATATTATATATATATATATATGGCTCTTTATTAGAACACCAGAAATTTCCCGGCGCGTATATAACCGCTGGCATGCTACTCTCTATAGGGACGGGGAATGTCATTAGCAGATTTCAGATGAGAGTGGGAGAAAAAGAGAATAAAGATAAATATGAAATGTCCGAGGGAACCCGTTACTAATATTTACAGGTGACATGGCGGGTAAATTTAGGCTTTTGTGTATGACGTGTGCAATCTTTAAAGCTTTCCTATTCGACCAATTTCTTACTGGTATTTGAACAATAAATCGAAAACCCGTCGCTGTTATGTGAATAGCAATATGTCAATTTTCAATATAGCAGCGAACGTGTGCAGCCAAAAGCTTGCTTGGTCGCAGAAGCGATGCATGACGCAATGATCGTGCAGATATAGCGCGTCGCTGGCATCAAGACAATGATGCCGAGGAAAGGAACCGAGGAAAGGAAGATAACAAAAGTGAACAGCTTGGTACCTGTTCACGGAGCCGTACCGATGGTGACGGTGCCGTTGTGACTAAAACTTGTGCGGCGGTATTGACGGCTGAGGCATTTATTTTCTTTATTTCTTTTTTATATATAGCGAAGCCGTTAAGAGGAACTTCTAACTCGGGCCCAACTCCGGCGCGGCCTATTCAAAGAGATGTGAAACGCCGAAACGCTTTTCTGAGATAACCCCTAGACTGATTTTACTGGAAATTGTTGGATTCTAGAGAGAAAGGTAAATTCTAGTTACTTTTGGAAGCGGACTTTCCATGTAGGGCCTGAATGTTGTTAGAAGAATTTTAGAGATTCGAAAGTGCGAAAAAGATAGAAACGTGAAGTTTACAAATTAATAGCTCCGCATCAAGAACAGATATCAAGGTTCTGTAAACGGCATTCATTAGAACGTTCAAAGCGGACAAATTTGATATGTCAATTTATATTTTAGGTGTATTCGTTACGTTGTGTACAAAGGCTCTGCAAAAGCTGTATTTCCATAATACAATTTTTTTTAGATTCATGCGTAATATATTACTTTTGTCCGCTTTAAATGTGCTGTAAGGTGCAATGCACAGAATTGTCATATCATTTTCCATTGCCGAAAGACTGAGTTGTAAACTTGACGCTATCGTTTTCCGAAAATTAGCGATTTTTGCCAATTTTATGTTTTTCTTGAAAGTGCAACAAACCTTGTCAAATTTGGTGTAGTGGTTGCCGAGAAACGAGAATTCTTCTTTTACGTATATTTAGATAAAATCACCCGAGCTAAATCTTCCTCTTAAGGGCTACTTTCTCCACTATCGCGCCCGCGTGTAGAACAAAATCCCGAAGATAGTGCAAGACCAACCCGACCCACGGCGGCGGTGAAGCAGGCGTTAAGCACTGCCCATACGTGGGCCGATCACGAAGATTGTGCAATACCGCCCCTACCCGCGGCGGCGGTGAAACAGGCATTAAGCACTCCCCATACATGGGCCGATCCCGAAGATAGTGCAATACCAAGCCGACCCATGGCGGCGGTGAAGCAGGCGTTAAGCACTCCCCATGCGTGGGCCGATCCCGAAGATAGTGCAATAGCGGGCCGAACCGCGGCAGAGGTGCAGTTCGCCGTTAAGGGGCCCACATACAGAGCTTTGCTGGTCATCCTTCTTCACAAAGTGGAAGGGCACTGAGATTTTTTTCTTATCCGCGTTTGTCCTGCATGCGTCTGCGATGAAAACAAGAAGCAGGTATGCATGGAAAATCTAAGGTGGGGGCGGGAGGTGGTAGCGCAGAAGTTAGCATGCCTATATAGCCCCTGCACGTACTTATATCTGCATTGACATGGGTTCGTGGTAGTGATAGCGACCAAAGCTCTCCTTTTTCTGCGCGCTCTAGCGATTGGGAACCTAAGGATGTGGTTCGCATGCCCAGGCACTGAAAGCATAATGCAGCAGTTGAGTGGTGGACTCCCGCTGGGGCTGATTGTGATGAAAGCTTCCTTTCTCTGTCCGCTCTAACGATGGTGAAGCTAAAAATGAGGAGGAGGCCTAACGGGCCCCACGTTGATCGGCACCAAGACATAATGGATGGACGACCTGCGGAAAGGGCAAGGCACACCAAGTTTTTAGCACTTCACATGTCCTACAGTAAAGCGCTACAATGCCCTCATGGGTATGGTCGACCGAACTGCTTCCCACTCCTAACACTGGACTGATACTAAGAAAATACTCCGTCCGCAGGCCCCACGCTACGCTGAAATCAGCAAAACAATGTCAGTTTATAAACAGATATTGCCAATTATCTGGTGTCCTTCTTGTGTGTGTGGAGGGCATAAAGGTCCTGGCAATGAAATGGTAGTGTTTTCGTTTTTGCTGCAGTTGCACACAAACAATATTCGTTAAAGTTATCGGAGAGCGATCGACCAGCCGAGAAGACCAACCCGCAAATAAAAACAAAAATCGCTGGCTTCAGATCTTCCAAGGTACTTTGCGCTTAGCTAACAACTGTAACAGTTTTTTTTCGGTGCTCTTATGAAGAGGAAAGCTCCACATTACTATAATATCAACAACAGTATACAAAATAGACTGGCTTTCAAGCTGTGACCACGCACAGCACATTTGTACATTTAGCCAACGTAGTATTAGGGCAACACGTTTGAGTAAAATGATAAGTTTTACGGTCAAAGCACTGTGACAGGTGGGAAGAAGTCGTTGTCATGCCCAGTCGAAACAACACCATCTAAAATCTTATATACTTACATTTTTTTTTGAAAAAATCATTATAACCGTTTATACATTTGCTTCGTATGAGTTATTTGGCTTGTATGGCTTCGTATGGCTTGTCTCGTCAATCTCAAAAATGTATTCTCCTTGCGGGAGAAGGCCTTCGTGAAAAACGACGTAACATAACAATAAAACATCCAGAAAGGTTCCTATGCAGATGATTGGTGAAATTGTGTGCGGAAAGCGTGTCGCCTAGCGTGCTATTGAAAGATGAACTATGATCGTTGTAAGCTTGTGTTGCGTCTCGCACGAGCGAGTAGTGTTAGCGATGACATTGGTGTGAAAATGGTCAGCTCGGTCTGAGATAAGTTCTTGTGGATCTCCACAACGAACGTCGCAGTCGTCCCGATGAGAGGACTCCTGTGACATTATTAGCCCAGTTGGCTGGGAAGGCTCAAGTGGTAGCTCACCATGAGGGGTATTGGCTCACAATAATGTTATACGTACTTTCTGATGATGAAGAGGATGCAGAAACACAACTGGTGTTTAATTATTCGTAAACAGCCCCTTACATTTCGATTAGCCCGCGCCTAAACATGAATCAGGCCCGCCCCCAAATTTCTAGTGGGCACACCCTCATATTTGAATTAGGCCATCCCCAAATTTAAATTCGGCAACGCCCGATTTTCATTTCACCCGGCCTAAAACTTCAAGTTGGCACAATCCCAAATTTTAATTTGGCCACCCCTATCTTTGAAGTTGGTCTACCCACGGATTTTAATTAATCGCTCCCGTATTTCGAATCGACACACCCCACAATTTAGGTTAGCCCACCCCTTATATCGCCCCAAAATTCAGTATGGCCGACCCCGAGATTGCTCGCACATTTAGGTAGGACCAACCCCATATCGCCCCCAAATACAGATGGCCCGCCTCCACAAACCACCAATTATGGATTGGCCCACTCCAATACCACCTGCAAATCTAGTTTGGCCCACCCCCATATCAGCCCCAAACTAACGCTGGCCCACCCCTCGATCACCTCAAATTTAGGTTGGCCCACCGCAAATCACCCCCATGTCAGGTTAGTCCACCCATATATCACCCCCAATTCAGCTTGGTCCAGCCGCACATCACGCCCATGGTTAGGTTAGCGCGTCCCCATGTCACCCCCAAATATAGGTTGGCCCACCCCATATCATCCGCAAATCCAGGTTGGCCCACCCCTATATCAGCCCGAAATTTAGTCTGGCCGACCCTCTATCACCTCAAATTTAGGATGGCCCACCGCAAATCACTCCCAAATTTAGGCTAACCCACCCCCATATCACCCCCGATTCTGCTTGGTCCATCCCCATATCATCCCCAAATCTCGGCTGGCACGCCCCCCATATTCCCCCAAACTTAGGCTTACCCACCTCTATATCACCTCAAATTCAGGTTGGGCCGCCCCCATAACCACCTCAAATTCATCTTGGCTACTATTTCACCCCAAATTTAGGTTGGGCCACTCCCATATCACTACCAAATTCAGGGATGGTCCTGTATTATGCCCAAATTTATGCTGAGGCCACTTTAAATTGAAAGTTGGCCACCTCAACCCTCTTTATGAAGACCTTTGCATTTATATGGGAACTGCGTAAAATTTTTTGGCATTACAGTCACGTTTTGCCCGATTTTGCTACCAAATCGCTGGGGTACTCGCCAAAGAATGCTGCTCAATAAAAGCAAATGGACCAAACGAGGGATGCCATATTTTCATCCTAAATGCTGACGGCTAGCCAAGCTAGCTTCTCTGTAGAGCCACTGGGGCAGACACAACGCGCGAGAATTATTCAAATGGTATTTTTACGGCCACACTTGCGGATTCACACCACTTGGCTGAAGGGAACACATTAACAGTAGCTATTATTCGAGACGCTGCACATCTTCTCCCAGTTGGTGCATTTCTTATTTGGGTGAATCTTTAGAAATAACGTTCGGGCAGCGACTCAGCCTAGTAGACCCTTTGTTCCACACGAATGTTGCATAGGATTGGCACTGGCCACTGGGTGGCATTGTGACCCAGGTGGACCTGATTCGCTCGGAGTCTGTGCCAATAAGGACAGCCGAAAGTCGAAGAAAACGGACCTTCCAGAAGAATACAATAAGAATAGCCATTTTGTTCTGCCAGGTTCCACGCTACAAAGTACGAAAGCTTTTTTTTGCATAACACATAGCCATGCGCAAGCTTTTAGTTATGATGTCCAATGAATAAAATCTTCGTAAAAGCGATGACTTAGCAAATGAACACGACAATGCTACGTTTTAGGTTTTAGGCAGGAAAAATAATAAAACATAATATTTCAAGGGCACCACTGGAAAATCAGAACCGAAAGCAAATCTGAGTTTTGTGTTTCTGCCATCTGGTAGGAGACTATAAAACCAAGTCCTATGTGGCTTTAGAAAAAAAAAGCTGCGCTGCTGAAAAACCAGAACCGAAAGCATGTCTTGGGTTTTGTGTTTCTGTCATCTAGTGAGAGACTACAAAAGCAGGCCCTATGCGGCTAAAAAAGAAAGGGCGAAGCGGGAATCGAACCACGGCCACCGTGACCTGAGACTATAGGTGCACGCGATTCTACCACTCGGCCACAGATTTTTTTCTTTCTTTTATGGTATTTATTGTAGTAGCATTCAACCAGAGATTCAACAGTTCTGCATAGTCAGAGAGTGGAGGGCACAATGAAAGTCACACACAGAAAGGCAGCGTTCATACTGTGAGTAGAAACGTTCGTTGTAATTTAGAAGGGTGGCAAGGATAAGCACCTCACCAAAATAGGGTACCAGTCTGGTTGTATACCGAGTCCATAATAAACATGATTTAGGTGTAGGGTAATTTGGATAAAATGTACTCTTGTAGGTACCACCGTGTCGGCGTTTCGTTCATCATTCGCGTTTTCCAGAAACTGTGCATTGCCATGACAAAAACCATATCGAAAGGTGCACCATTATCAGAGGTTGGCAGCACGTATCGCACAGTATGAGCGTTAATCTCAAAGTCTTTCTTAAAAAGACGTTGGAGGGCATTATCAGAGGTTGGCAGCAGGTATCGCACAGTATGAGCGTTAATCTCAAAGTCTTTCTTAAAAAGACGTTGGGGGACATTATCGGAGGTTGGCAGCAGGTATCGCACAGTATGAGCGTTAATCTCAAAGTCTTTCTTAAAAAGCTGTTGTAGGACATCCCAAAATAGGATGGCGTCGTGCAGCTAATAAAACAATGTTCAACTTTCTCTGGTACATCACAAAGCCGACAGTTCACAGAAGAGACAAAGATACCTTTTTTGTAGCCATGTTTAAACCGGTATGGTTTAAGTATGAACTTTATTAAAGAATATTTTGCAGCAAGGGGAGAAATACGTTTTCCAAGCTCGCTTTAGTACATCGTGGCCTGGCCATTGAATGTATATTGATCGGTAAAGTGGAGGCGGAATTAGCATGGACAGTAAGTCTTTGTATAACGTCTTGGGCGACACAGAATACAAGTATGCAGTGGAAAACCGAACTGTCAACAAGCGAACCGCCATGTAAACTTTTTGCATGAACCCTCACAAGCATAAGCGTGAAGAAAAATTTGAAGAAACAACTAAATCAATTAACGCATTAACAAGTACGACTTGCACGTATGACCGAATTATAGGTTGCGAAGTATCGCGAAAAATGAAGAATCGAGACACAATTTGCGGCACATAAAGATGTACTAAACCCAGCCCACCTTCACTAACAGGCCTAAAAGTACTGTCTCGCCTCATGGGCTCAAATGTTGAAGACCATACGAAGGTTGCTAAGACACGGTGAAAGCGTTGGATGTAAAGCCTAGCACAATGAATAACTTGCAATACATAGAAAATTTTTGTTGCCATGAACTTATTGCAGGCTTCGGCTTTCCCAAAAATAGAAAGTCGTTGTGGAACGAATGTGTGAGCGTAACTTTGCCGGGCCAAAAACCGTTTTTTCCAATAGTATGCGCTTAATTTATAAGTGTCTAGCGGCACGCCAAGTTACTTTGGCGGGACATCAGTCCAGTTAACCCCTGCAAACTGTTCTGGTGTATAGCTCCATGAGCCAAACCATAAGCCTATACTTTTTGAGTTCATTCGCTTTCCTGATACGCTGCCAAACTGTTCTGTTCTCGATGCTACCTTTTCAACACTGGACTTATCCGCGTAAAAAAACGCTAGAACGTCTGCAGAAGCTAAGATTTTTACTTCATTACCCAGTATATTGAAGCCATGGATATGACTCGACTGAATTCCACATAAGCATAGCGGTTCCAGGTGAAGGGCGAACAGTAGTGGGGACACCGGGCATCCTTGTTTTACTAATGAGCAAATGGAAATGGGTTCGGAGAGTTGGCCATTAATAACTAAACGAGTAGTACAACAGGTGTAGCAGAGCCTAAGGTCTTTAAACACAATGGAGCCAACGTTGACATACGCCAGAAGAGAAATTAAAAATGGAAGTTACTGACACGATGAAAAGTTTTAGCAAGGTCTGCCTGGTGCATTGCAAGCTGCTCAGCGGAACCATAACAGTTTGGAAGAAGTGTACGGGCAATATGTGTGTTGGCTTGAATTGGTCGGCCCCTGATTCCACACGTCTGATGGAAATCAATTAGAATTTACATCGCAAATTGCAATCTATTAGATAGAACTTTCGCAAAAATTTTGTAATCCACGTTTGACAATGTGATTGCTCGGTGGCCTTTTGGGAATTAAAACTGTGTGGGTTTTGCAAAAAGACTATGGAAAGGCGTCGAACTCTAAGCTTGTATTAAAAATATGCAATATTATAGGGCTGATAATTGATTTGAAAGTTTTGTAAAATTCACTTGAAAGTCCATCGGGGCCGGGTGTTTTCGACAAAGGCAGATGATCAATTGCTAGCTCAATTTCTTGGATCGTAAAGCTACCACTGATGACTGCACAGTCATTATCCTGTAACCGTTTATACAAAACTCTCGAAACCTGTAACCGAAAACTCTCGAAACTTTGGAACCGATACAAAACTCTCGAAAACTTTTGCATCGTGATCGTTCGGAGGGGCACTAAACAACGTACTGTAGAAAGTTTCAAAGTGAGAAATTATGTCATTAGTATTTGTTAGAAGACTACCTTCGGAGTATATTTCCGGAATTACTTTGGAAATATCGCGACGTCGCTCGTCAAGTAAAGCTTGACGTGTTGGTTGCTCAGACTGAAGAGCACGCCTATTTCGACATCAAATTCGCGCACCTCTGTAACGTAGCGCGGTATACTTTTGTAACTCACATTTAGTGTTTCCTATGTCAACAATGTAAGTACCTGGCATTTCGCATTCTTTCTCATAAAGGCTACATAGGCTCTTAAGACGCATGTTTTCTTCATTCTTTCTATAGAATGATTTCATTGATCAAATTTCTATAGCCACTGTATGAACCTCTGGTTTAAAGAGTTCTCAAGCAGCAAATAATGGCAAGTCAGTAGAAAGTGAATTGGTTAGGGCCATGCGCACGCGATTAATAAATTCCTGATCATTAAGGAGCTCAGAGTTAAGCTTCCAAAGTGTCTACTGTGGTCGGAAATTAGTTACAGATTTATACCAATGTTTGCGAACACCAAACAATAATCAGAGAATGAAACTGGGATAGTAATACAGGATAGTCCTCGAGATAGGAGTAATGAAGAAACAAATGCGATCAAGGCGGGCTTAGGAATGACCTTGAATTCTTGTATAAGAGCGAGCTCCCTGTCCCGATACTTCTATATTAACGAGCCCTGCATTTTCTATTAGGTTACACAAAACTTCACCACTCCTGCCCCGCCGAGTGTTAATTCCGCTTCGACCGTTCGGATCACATAAACAATTGAAAACTCCCATTAAAACAATGCAGCGATCACAGTCCAATAGACTAGACACAGTATCAAATAAAAGAGTTCGTTTTGCAGCGTCAATAAATGTATAGACGGTGACTATTCGCCATGGCACACCCTGCAAATCAAAATCACAACATATATATCGACCTTCAGTGTCAACATCGTAACTAAATGCTGAACAAAGTATGCTCTCTTTCACAAACAGGAAACAGCCTGCGGATACACCAAGAGCGTGTGAAACGCAAACATTATACTCAGACAGAAAAGGTCGCAAAGCCATTTCTGTCTCGTCATCACTCTCAATCTTCGTCTCCTGCACGACGACGAAGTCGAGGCGCTTCCTCGACAAAAGCAGGCGAAGCTGCGCCTGTTTCTGCAAAGACCTAAGGCCTCGTACGTTCAAGTTTGCGAATAGGAGTTGCTGGGACAGGGCCATTGTGACTACCAACTATTTGTACCTAATGATCTATGTGATCGAGCCTAGAGGGCAACGGTGAGGAGGCTCCCTCCGAACAACCACTAGGCCTTCTGGAGTGTGATCGTCGGCATTTTCCCGAGTGTTTCGATGTTGTGCGGCGACGTGCTTTTCTTGCGGTGCTGGTCGTCTCACTATCCGTGCTTGATTCCGATCTGTTAATCGCATGGCGCTACGGAACTGAAGTATCCGCGTTACTTCGTCTCTCCTCTGCCGGCTCAGCGCGCGTGTCGAGATGCTTGGGTGCATCAGATGAGTCATCTCCGGCTCCCTCATGCGCTTACTAGGCAGCAACTGGCTCCATGGTAGCGGGTGCTCCTTTGGGTTGTTACTTCGGTTGGTCATCTTTCTCTTCGCTACTTTCTTTTTTCACGGGCAGTTCTGCGATGCCATAGTCTTTAACAAGGAGAGGGGCATTACTGGCACAGCTGGTCTTCGCGTAAGAGGGAACGTCTCCAGTTGCATCGAGAACCTCCGTAATATCCATTATGTCTTCTTGCAAGCTTTCATCCGGAGGCTTTGTTCTGTGTCGTAACTTATCGGCGTATGTTACGACACATTCTTCAGCTGTGTGGCCAAAGCACCGACAGGCTTCACAACGTGGGGTTCTGCATTTTCGACGAATGTGCCCCACCTTGTTACAGCGCAGACAAAGTGGGGGCCGGCCTGGAATTAATACGAGACTCTGCACTCCACAAACAGGAAGTAGATGTGGAACGTCTCCCACGCTGACTCCATCGGCAAGAGTGAACACCACGTCACAATTTAGCGCACGTATTTGTTCCATCTCCGATACTCTCCAACTTTCTGCTAATATAGACATCACATTCCCGTAAGCCTGGAGTGCATCTCGAATATAGTCATTTTCCAAACGCTCAGGAAGCCACAAAAGCTTCATTTTGACTTCCGTGGGCTCAAGATCAGTAACGACCCAGCGCCTACCTTTTACGGATAATTCCCCGCATGCGACTAGCTTTGATTTTGTCATCCCTGATTTGCATGCCACCATCCACACGTGCGAGTTCTGAAATTGACCGATTAAACTTATTTCCGTCAGGTGAATAACGTTCTGAAGGGCGTCTCTGAAGTCTTGGGCTCTTTACGGTCGACCACTTAAGTCAGTATACAGGAAAACGGAGTCCACAACCAGCTTACCGGTAGGAAGACGGGGTAGCGCAACACGGTAGTCATTGCTGCTGGCTGAGGCCTGAGCAGCACCTCGGCTACGAGCCGATAAAGCCTTTGAAGCGGAGAACATGAACACCTCGGCCATGGCTTCTGAGGCTTCGCCATGCGGTAGGCTCATGTTTTTACCTATACCACGTGGATTTTCACGACAGTGTAACAAAAATCGCTTTTGTGAACAGTGTGACGCGATCTCGTGAGTCGAGATCGGCATCAATCGAAAGCTGAGTCTCCGGACTACACACGCTGCACTGGGTATTAGGAGAGACGCCGTAGTTTTATCACAGGCATCGTTCTTGCCTTCAAAATCGAGAACACATTTTCGTCTTTTCTATAGGCTCCCATAGCTACATCTTTAACCGCTGTGGGAACAAAATTCTTGCATGCCATAGCGTGATCACTTCATTTGGCTCGTGTGGATTGCCTTCCAGAACACGTCTGTCACCCCCCTTTTCCAATAATCGACCTGCAGCTTCTGTTATTCACGAAAAACCCGTTCGTTGCATTGATAACGCACTAGCTTCGTGCCGGGCCCGCTTGCGGCGCTAGTTGGTACGTGTCCGTAAAAGCTGGACATGTTCACTGGAGAGGGTCCGGAATGCAACAGGCGTCGTAGGGTCGAACTTCAATGTAGCGACGGCGTTCGCGGTCTGTCCGTTTGCGCTTAGTGCTACGAATGTTTGCGGCGTCTCTTTGCATGTCGAGCACTTGGGCTTTCCCTGTGGCACAACTGGTGTCGCACCATCGAACGATGCGTGTGTACCCAAGTCTAATCACAGTCATGTCTAGCCACCGACCTAGACACAGCCGTCATACCTGGCTTAACGGTGATTCTATACATAAGTATAATAACTACAGCTAAATCAAAGGTTACCCTATTGAAAATTTGCCCGATGCTGGGAGTTAAGTTTTCTTTGATTGTTGTTCTTTTCTCCTTGAAGTCGACCAAAGTCTCTTCAAGGTGTTTATCGGCGTTGATGAAGCAGGAGGCAGGTTGGAGGTAACAAAACTTGAAGATATATTGCAACGGAAATATTTACACAGTCAAATACAGAGTTAGCAAAAGAACACTGATACAAAACACACAAGTAAACAGCGCCTTACTCTTCTACTTTTTCTTAAGTTAGAGCCTAGGACAACTGTCACTACATACGACCAACCGAGTCTCACTGTTCTACCACTAAGTGGTTACGGCCCAGACTAGCGTTGCATCGTACGGAGTCTTACTGTTCTATCAGGTTTAGTGATTACAGCCTAGACTGAGGAACAAGCACCTCGTCTCGGTTGTTATAGGGGAAAGAGACAAAGAAAAAGGGCGGTAGGGTCGTTAGCCCATCCCACGGAAGCAATTGCCAATGAGAGTTGACAGTTTCTTAAGCCACAACCCAAAGGGATGGGCTTACTCTCATAAGTGAATCTATTGGAAAACCACCCTGTTTTCCCTCTTCCCACATCTTCCTCTCCCCCTCCTATTTCCACGTGGTCAGTGACGGCCTCGTCAAACACGCCAGGCATGCATGATTTATTGAGGCCATCTCGCACCTCAGCGGCGTTTCTAGCCAGCAAGGGGGGCTCGGGCGCTGGTGTCCCAACACCGCGTACCGTAGTCCCCCTCAAGGTTTTTCCTGGTAGAAAACTAATTACCGCTGGCGGCATCCGGACTCGGGTGCTCTTCAAACGACGCCGCGCCCCTCTCTACGGCGCGCACTGCATATTGCAACACGACACAAAGCGGGCTTTCCCCAGTGCTCAAAACAAGATGCACGTGGCTGCCGTCCGAATGCGAGGGGCGCGAACCCCCCGCTCCGTACGCGCCAGACGTGGTCAACATTGCTAGCAGCTGCGTCTCCAATTAGCAGGGGACTCAAGAGCCGGCGCCACAACGTCGCGTATACAACCGTCCCGCTCGAGCTTTGTCCGCGTGGCCCTATTATGACCATCGGCGGAATGTCAACAAAGCCCGCGCAAAAGCATTTGCTCCGAATCCGTTTTGCGCCTCTGCACCGCGCCCCCCGCGGCGGCGCGCGCCTCGGCTCGTTACCGACACCACGCGGGCCGTCCGACCCCTCACAAACAGAATCGTTTGCCGCCCGAGGCGCTGGGGGGTGGACGCTTCTCCATTCACAAAACGCACGTGCAACTAGCGGCACTTCAAAAGTATATACAAAACAATCATGCAGCCCTACGCCGTCCATTCTTCCTGTTCGAGAGATGAGCGGCCTAACACGTTCCCCCTAAAGAGTATACTGGGCTGATTTTC
Organism: Dermacentor albipictus; assembly: GCF_038994185.2. Taxonomy (NCBI): domain Eukaryota; kingdom Metazoa; phylum Arthropoda; class Arachnida; order Ixodida; family Ixodidae; genus Dermacentor; species Dermacentor albipictus. The sequence continues at coordinate 433,001 of NW_027225602.1, forward strand.
GCTCAGTGATACGATAAATCACTGCCGCGATTACGTAATGAACATTCTAACCACACCCTAGCCTAATTACATCACAAGAACAAACACTTTCAAGTAACAAAGCAAGAAGAGAGTAAAAAGAAATACACAATACATGTCATCAAACTATTAAGCACACGATTGCAGTTCCAAACTGTAAGAGCACTCTAGTGTCTCTGGGTCTTGAATCGGCACTCACAAAGTCCGCAATATACAGCGCCAAGTGAGCAGGAACATTCACGCCCATCCAGTTGGCATGGCACTATAGTATTACGCTGGCTTCCATGAGCTGTTGTGAAGCCTGGACAAAGCATCCGCGTTACCATTACTGACACCCTTCCGATGTCGCACTGACACGTGATATCGCTGTAAAGCCAGCGCCCATCTTGTCAATTTAGCCCCGTGTGGAGTCGAAGTTGTAAGGTACGACAATGGATTGTGGTCGGAAACAACGTTTATCTCGGCACCAAAAAGCCAGTAGTCAAACTTCTTTAGGGCCCATATAATAGCAAACGCTTCCCTCTCAATTGTCGACCATCGCGTCTGAGTCGGCGTGAAGCGGTGGCTGGCAAAGGCAATAGGCCTCTCCTTTCCCTCAGCTGTCATTTGCGCCAAACAAGCGCCCGCCGCCGTAGCTGACGCGTCTGTGAAAAGCCAGTAGGGCTCAGATGGGTCCGGAGTGCTGAGCGCCACGACCTCGCACAGGGACTGTTTCAGCGTCTTAAACGCCGTCTGAGCTTCCTCTGACCAGGGTATGCTATTGGGTACCCCTTTCTTTGTTAACCGCATGAGCGGGCTCGCCACCTCTGCACAATCTCGGACGCACTCGCGATAGTAGCCGCACAGTCCTAGCAGGCTGCGTAGCTCCTTTTTAGTGCGTGGTGGCGCCACATTCTTAATTGCAGCTATTTTCTCTTCGTGTTCTGGGGTTGAGAATCTTGGTGCGCAACCTAATTTCTCGAGCATCGACTGTGTGAGCTGTGATTTGAAATTAGTGCCCTGGTCGGAACAGATCATTTCCGGAACGCCAGTGCGACTGAAAATTTCAATCAACGCGTCGCAAGTCGCCTTAGCTGTCAAAGAGCGCAGTGGGACAATCTCTGGCCACCCTGTGCAAATGTTCACCAAGCATAGCGCGTACCTATGACCTTTCGCTGACGGTCTGTCTAAGGGTCCAATGATGTCTGCATTGACAATTTGAAAAGGGTGCTCTGGCCTAGTGAGAGGAGTTATAGGCACTCGGTCCGTGCGACGCCTGTCAGAGCGAATTTGACAGTCATGGCATGAGCGACAATGCTCTAATACCTCCTTCTCCATGCCAGGCCAAAAAAAATTATACCTAATGCGCGCTTTAGTTTTCTTCGGGCCTAGGTGCCCTCCGCATAGTGACTCGTGAGCCAAATGCATCACCTCACTGCGCTTGTCTTTCGGAACAACTAGTTGTCTCACTCGGGTGCCTACTATTGAGTCCCAGTGGTATAAGAGTCCATCAGAGACGAACATGCCGGATTTCCCACTCCGAGCATCTTCCCACCCTTTCTTTAAGGTAGCGTCAGCTAGCTGCAATCTGCGGAACTCTTCTCTTTGGCTTATTGACGCATCCCTCTCGTCACCAATTAGCTCAACTTCTCCAGAAACACCTTCCTCTTCCAAAGTAACGTTGCAGGCCACTGCCTCGGCTTTCTCATTTGATCGCTCTATGATCTGAGCAGGCTCGGCCGGTGCTACAATGGATTTCAGAGAGCTGCTGGCCCTCAACAAATGTTCCCAATCTTCCTTGGTCAACAAACAATCTGTGCCCTCGACGAGCTCATTAGTCAACGCGCAGAGTAGGTCAACGTTCTGAGGTTCCGCTGCCATTTGCGGGCTATTTAACTTTACCGGCAACGTTGCTAGCTTTGCCTCAATAGTTTTACCAAATGCAGACACCAATCGTATCGTGCCTGAAGGCTCCACAATACATTGCGGAAGCAGACTCTCGCGTATGACAGTTATTTCACTCCCCGTATCTAGAATCGCATCTGTAGATACGGTTCCGCATGAGATCGGGATCAACTGTAGGTTAGTCATGCCTTCACCTTTGTGTTTCAAGGCCTCTACCTTTGCAGTAAGGACTCCATCAGGTGTCCCACTTCCCGTCTCGTCGACTATCACCACCCTTTGTGCCCTCGGCCTTGGCTCGGTAGCCTTCTTTGGCTGGTTTCCCTTGTCACTAGACTTCGGGCAATCCTTAGCGAAATGGCCTGAGCTGTGACATACGTGGCACTTTAGGGCGCTTTTCGCCACTCGCGTCGGCTTTTGCCCCATCTCTGCCGCTGATGGCTTTGAGGCATATCCTTTGCCTTTCGCTTGTTCCAAAGTTTGCAGTACTTTGGCAATCTCAGGCGGCTTAAGCCATTCCTCGCCTTCTCGTAGCCTCACGTACTCAAGACCCTCTATACTAAGGCCCGCTTTTATACGATCCGCGACCATGAGTTCTGCCATCACTTCTACAGTGTCGGCTCCTCTTACTTGAAGGTAGTAGGAAAAATACGTTTTCACTCGCGACGCGAACTGTGACCACGTTTCCTCCTTCCGCTTCACTGCTCTCTCAAACCTTTGCAGATACTCTGCAGGAGAAAGCTTCAGTTCCATCAACACTGCCTGTTTAACTGACTCGTAATCTGTACTCTCTTCCTGGTTGAGGTTACGCAGTAGGTAGCGAACGCGCTCAGTTAGAGCTGGCATGACTAAATGCACGCGACTCTCATACGGTACCCCGTAAGTAGCAAAAAGTCTCTCTACCTCCTCAAACCATAAGGGTACATCCGCGTCACACGGCAGGCGGAACCCTTTCAGCACTTTTGCGCATTGCTCGACGGAGTTGAAGCCCATTCGCCTCCGATCGCCTCGGTCCGACTCAGCGCTGGACGACGTGCCATTGAGACGTTCAGCATTCGTCCTTGCCTGCAACAGCCTTTCGTACTCGATCTGAAGTTGTATACAGGTAGTCTGAGCATTGAGCCTTTGAATTTCAAGTTCAAGCGTTCTTGTATCATTCGGAATTTGCAAAGGCTGAGATGCCTGCTGCGAAAATTCCTGGCTCTGACTGGGTTCTCTCATTTCATTTGACTTATCGGAATTTAGCCTATCGTCATTTGATAACTCCCGATTCCGATCCATTTCCGCCACCGTCGCACCCTCAACTCCATTAGACTCCATTGTCTCTGCGCCCCCGCGTGTCCTCACCATTTGCTCTACACATCAACTGCCATGCCAACTTGAGAAAGACGCAAGAAATCCTGCTCACCCTTTGCTGAATGCACTGTTGTTTTCGGATCTCCTCCACGGTGCCGGGCTTGGCTGCTGTGGGATCTTCTCAAAGGTGCAGGAGGTGCTCGTTGGATGACTTGATCCCTCCACCACTGGTCCAGGATTCGATGTTGTAGAGCTCGCCGATCCTGTCGGCTGCGCCAGTTAAGTTTTCTTTGATTGTTGTTCTTTTCTCCTTGAAGTCGACCAAAGTCTCTTCAAGGTGTTTATCGGCGTTGATGAAGCAGGAGGCAGGTTGGAGGTAACAAAACTTGAAGATATATTGCAACGGAAATATTTACACAGTCAAATACAGAGTTAGCAAAAGAACACTGATACAAAACACACAAGTAAACAGCGCCTTACTCTTCTACTTTTTCTTAAGTTAGAGCCTAGGACAACTGTCACTACATACGACCAACCGAGTCTCACTGTTCTACCACTAAGTGGTTACGGCCCAGACTAGCGTTGCATCGTACGGAGTCTTACTGTTCTATCAGGTTTAGTGATTACAGCCTAGACTGAGGAACAAGCACCTCGTCTCGGTTGTTATAGGGGAAAGAGACAAAGAAAAAGGGCGGTAGGGTCGTTAGCCCATCCCACGGAAGCAATTGCCAATGAGAGTTGACAGTTTCTTAAGCCACAACCCAAAGGGATGGGCTTACTCTCATAAGTGAATCTATTGGAAAACCACCCTGTTTTACCTCTTCCCACATCTTCCTCTCCCCCTCCTATTTCCACGTGGTCAGTGACGGCCTCGTCAAACACGCCAGGCATGCATGATTTATTGAGGCCATCTCGCACCTCAGCGGCGTTTCTAGCCAGCAAGGGGGGCTCGGGCGCTGGTGTCCCAACACCGCGTACCGTAGTCCCCCTCAAGGTTTTTCCTGGTAGAAAACTAATTACCGCTGGCGGCATCCGGACTCGGGTGCTCTTCAAACGACGCCGCGCCCCTCTCTACGGCGCGCACTGCATATTGCAACACGACACAAAGCGGGCTTTCCCCAGTGCTCAAAACAAGATGCACGTGGCTGCCGTCCGAATGCGAGGGGCGCGAACCCCCCGCTCCGTACGCGCCAGACGTGGTCAACATTGCTAGCAGCTGCGTCTCCAATTAGCAGGGGACTCAAGAGCCGGCGCCACAACGTCGCGTATACAACCGTCCCGCTCGAGCTTTGTCCGCGTGGCCCTATTATGACCATCGGCGGAATGTCAACAAAGCCCGCGCAAAAGCATTTGCTCCGAATCCGTTTTGCGCCTCTGCACCGCGCCCCCCGCGGCGGCGCGCGCCTCGGCTCGTTACCGACACCACGCGGGCCGTCCGACCCCTCACAAACAGAATCGTTTGCCGCCCGAGGCGCTGGGGGGTGGACGCTTCTCCATTCACAAAACGCACGTGCAACTAGCGGCACTTCAAAAGTATATACAAAACAATCATGCAGCCCTACGCCGTCCATTCTTCCTGTTCGAGAGATGAGCGGCCTAACACTGGGCATAGTGGAATCCATCATCCATCATCATGGTGGATTATGGTGATGGGTGGCATGCCGGGTGACGGGTGGCATGCCGGGTGACGGGTGGCACGGTGGGTGCTGGGTGACATGGTGGGTGACGGGCGGCATGGTGGGTGCTGGGCAGCATGCTGGTTGCTGGGCGGCACGGTGGGTGATGGGTGGCACGGTGGGTGATGGGTGGCACGGTGGGCACTTGGTTGGATATCATCGTGGGTGCAGCACGTCAAAGGCAAGTTGTGTGATGAATTGAAGGAGCAGCCATTGCTATACGGAAGCTCATGATGGGCTATCTTTATATGTGATGTTGAGTCTTATGAAGTGTACAGTCTGTATATACATGTTGCCAATATGCGGCTATTTTCATGCCATAACGAATCAATCTGTAAAGCACCATACTACGTAGCATATCATCACACTTTATTGAAAAAGCATCACTGGACTTGTACTCTATTTACTTTTCCACTCGCTTGCCCTGGCATCCTGCTTGTGTAAAAGAAAGCTCCAAAGGTGCTTTCACAGGGAAGCAAGGTGGTTCTCCGGATGTGGTGTAGGTGGCATCATTGGATGGTCACTTATGTATTTCTCCAAGCAGTCTAAAAGGAGAGTGCAATAAATATATAAGTAAATTGTTTTTCCAATGATTTCCAGCAATAAGTGAATGAAGAAAATATGCTCTTATCACTTCAAAAAAAGTTTCAGATCACAAAATGCAGCAAATGTGACACACAAACATACTACCCAGGGCGCAAGCAGGCACGGGTTTATTTGCAGTGAGAATGCATACACATGCATCACATTGTTTTGCAGATTTACATGGAATTTTTGTATGTTTTTTGCCAAAGCCACGCCTCTTCTCATCTGGAGGTTGGCTTAACTACAAAATTTAGACACATGGGAGCTGTACTCAAAGCCTCATGGGGTGGATATTTGGCTTCTGATTTTGCATAATTTGTCTGCTCTTCGACCACCCAAATTCCTGTCAAATTCGGAGAACCACAATTTGGCTACACTGTCTCTAACGCATGCAGGAGAGCTGCAAGGTGCAAGCTGTCTGGTTTGTCCATTCTATCATTTGTTAGCTTTACTTGTTGCTCATGCGGTTGGTGAGGAAGTCGTAACTTTAGCATTTGCCATATAGGCATAAAAGATTTCATGTAAAAGCTGTACAATGGCTGGCTTGCAAGCTTTATTTAGCTGCAAATGATGGCAACTAATGTTTTAAAGTGAAGCTTTTTTTGCCTCTTCTCCCAACATTACGGGCGCTGCAGCTGCTATGGTCTGTCATGCATGCCGTTGGATTTCTTGCAACATTACCAGATGGCGCTCACCTCTGCACATCCTGACCGGCGCTGCTGCCCCAGCATTTCATCGTTAGGGTGTATTGCACGTACTGTGCTGGTTTTAATTTCTATGCGAGAAAAATGCAGATGCTGGGCTGTGATAGTGTAAACATTAGAATCATCCTTAGTCTGAAGAGAGCGCTTTGAGCTGGAATCTCAACAGTGTGTTGGCCATGTATGTAGAAGGAGCCCATTAACACGCGCCAGCAAGGCGCGCACTCGACGTCGAGGACACCCAGACTTGAAAGAAGTGTCACACAGAACAGGAGCGTCTTCGCTATGCAGTGAAATGTAGTGCAGACCGCTAACTTATGTATACATACAATTACAATACCTAATTGAAGTATGCACAGCCTCATAATTCAATTAAAGTTTAATATTTCTGCCATGATGCGCTGCGCCATGTGAGACAATGACAACGCTCAATTCCCTCTCAGAGATTATGAACAATGACTCGCAACAACACCTCAAGCAAACACATCTCTCTGTGTGTTCTGCGGACTATGCAGACAAACAGAAGTGGTTCATGCAAGGTAAAGCTTAACATCAACTCGCCACTTTCGTATTGGACTAAACGCTGAAAAAATTACAAACTTGCTACTAACATCACCGTTAATTATTGTCAATCAATGCAAACAATGTGTGCTTCGTGTACATCGATTCTCACAGGGCATGGGATCTGCCATTTTTTTTCTACTTTTCAATCTCCATATTGCTACTTTGCTAAGCTAACCTACATCTTCAATGTAAAAAAGCCTAAAGAAGCATCTTAACGTAATACAGAGCAATCTTTCATGCTCGTCTGTTTAAAAAAAAGCATATTTCTGTAGGAAATGAAATCTTCGGCAAAGTGTTGATGCGACTACAAGAGTACCTGGTACTTTGATCCATAAAACAATTGAATCTTGGCAGAAGAATGCCAGTTACAGCCACACTATACAGTTCTTTCTAATCCAGGCTGGCGGAAATCACTGGAATTCCGCATGATGCCCAGCACCTTGCTTTTCTTGGCACCGAAGAGAGGCATGAAAATTTTAGGATGCTTTGCGTAGAACAAGATCAGCTATGCAGATCAGAGCGTACATGCGAATAATGTACGAGGTGCTTTCTTTGTGTAGCAGTTCTTTCCTCATTCTTATGCTTAAATAAAATGAGATCACTGAAAGTATGCCGAAAGTGCTGATAGGCCATGTCTTACAAACTTCAATAATCAGAACATCTAAAATCAAGAAAGCCGCTGACAGATGGAATAGCACACTGTGGTATGAAGGTTATAAACACGGATGAGGTGCCTCAGAAAGGCTGGCAAACGTTTCGATAGGAGCTATCTTCGTCAAAAGTGGCCTGGTCAGCCTTGGCATGTTTGTTTTAAAGGACTAGTAGGGTGACGTCACGTGCAGTTGTCAGTGGCAGCTGGTTGTAAAGGGAGAGACATTAAAGAGAATGAGCGCTGTCGTCTGGCGTCTGTAAGCATGGTTCCTAAGACGAGGGCACAAGACCGTGAGGATAGGAAGGCGGCGAGAAAAGAAACGAAAGAAAAGGAGAAAAAAAAGACATGCCAAGAGGCAAAAAAAGAAAGACAAGAAAAAGACGGGCATGGGAGCGTGTTAAAGAAGTGAGGGGTTAGGGAGCATTCAGGAGTGTCATTGGCGGCATGTTTCTGCCGTTTTAGAACTGGTCAGGCGGTCAGTGTGCGAGTAACAAAAAACACCCCAAAAGACATCAGTTGAAAGAATGACTTGAGTAGCGTAGCAGCAACGCGTCGGGTAATGTTGAAGAAATTAAGATGGCGACAAGGAGTCTGGAATGCAATGCATGTGGTAGCTGGCAGGAAGAAGCATGGTGTTTTAGGGATGTCAGCCTCAGTAGCTCAACGCAGGTGTCGTCACAGTGGTATATAGAGCTGGTGATACCCTGTGTGGCTGATGCGCAGAAAAAGGTATCCTGGCATCTGGGATTTCGGATTGTGGCGGTGAGGGTGTTAAAAAAATATGATAGAAAACAGACAAAAGGAGGGAACTGAAAGTGGAATAATAAATAGGAGGGTTACATGAGCAAAAGCGGGCGGAAGCAGGTGTACAAGGGAAAAGGGGTCATACAGTTGATATAAACATTAAAACATGAAAGAATATAATAAATTGAGTAGTAAGCAGGTAAAAATTAGAAACAGTCGAATAGGTGAGGTTAAGAATTAAGTTTAGGTGGTGGCACAATGTGTTTTGTGGCTTGGTTGATGACATGAGGCTTTCCGATTTAAGTTACAGCTTTAAAGTTTTTAAAGATTCTAAGTTGCTATGTGTTAAATTCATTTCCATTGGATGTAGGCATTTAAACTTGTGTATGAGGTATGATTCCATATATTTCCTCTAGCGAGGTGAGCGGAAATTTGTAGTCTATAGAGCCTTGCTTTGTCACATATGACATGTTCATTGAAGTGGCTGGCTACTGCTTTAGGTAAATTGTTTTGTATCTGCGCGATGACCGTTCAGTCTTTTGTGAATTTTTTGTCCTGTCTCACCTATGTATTATTTGCTACAAGTGGCACATTCTAGACAGTAGACTACATTGCTTGATGTGCAGATGAAACTCGAAATTACCTTGTTTGAGTAATTTGATGCTGTACTTATTACTGTAGTAGTAGATTAAATGTGTTTGCATGTAGAGCACCCGGGCAGCCACAGGGACTGGTTCCCAACTTCGTTGTTGTTTTTAGTTTGGCACGTACAAGAATATCCTTAATATTATAGTGTTGCATCTCAAGACTACTCTGGGCAGGGCGGGAAAAATCTTGTTTCTGGTTGCTGGCGAGAATTGGGTAGTATTTATTGAGGATATTGTTCATGTTTGGCAGTGTGTTTGAGAATTTAGTAGTAAGAAGAGGCGCTGTTCTTTGTGATCCTAGGGTGGGGCTTGAGCACCTCGGCTCAGTCAGGTTTGGTTGCATTGGTGCAGGCTTTCTGAAGGGGACTCTTTGGGTGGTTCCCGTTTGATAGGGTTTCTTTAAGGTGATCAAGTCTATCTAAGTAGTCTTGGTTTTCAGCACACATGTGACGTAGCCATGTGCTTGGCCTTTAAAGATGCCTTCTTTGCAATGTGGCTTGATGGTGGCTTGTATATTCTAGGTACTGTTGTTTGTCAAAGGTTTCCATACAGCATTGTCATTAGTGTCCCAGTGTCAATGTATATTGTTGTGTCCAGAATGTTTATGCGCTCCATTGAAGATTTTGATGTGAATTTTATTGTTGGGTGAAAAGAATTTAGAAATCCTACATATTTATCTAGGCTGTCTTGACCATGTCACCATATTATGAATATGTCGTCTATGTATCGTAGGTATGTGTGGGGCCTGTCAGTGCGGCGCAATAGGAAGTCTGTAGAATCCCCATAAATATGTTCGCATAAATATGTTTTCCCATGTACATCTGCTTCCGCCCGCTTTTGCTCATGCCACCCTCTTATTTGTTATTCCAGTTTCAGTTCACCCCCATATTTGTCTGTTCTTTATTATATTTTTTCGAAACACCCTCACCAACACACTCCAAAGTCCCAGGCGCCAGGATACCTTCTTCGGTGCCTCAGCCACACAGGGTATCGCCACTTCTGTGTACCGCTGTGACGACACGTACGTTGAGCTACTGGGACTAACGTCCCTAGAAAGACCATGCCGCTGCCTTCCAGCTGCCCTATGCACTGCATTCCGGACTTCTTGCTACCATCTTAACTCCTTTTAAATTATCCGACGCATTGCTGCTATGCTACTCAAGTCATTCTTTCAACTAATGTCTTTTCGGGTTGTTTTTGTTACTCGAGCACTGACCGCCTCACCGGCTCCTTTAAAGCCACAAGAACATGCTGCCAAAGACACCCCTGAATGCTCCCTAATCTCTTGCTTCCCCAACACCTTCCTTTGCCCTTCTTTTTCTTTTCTTGTTCTTTCTTTCCCTCTTGGTGTCTCTTTCTTTCTCCTTTTCTCCCCGCCTTCCCACTCCCACTATTGTTCCTACGTCTTAGGAATCATGCTTACAGACATCAAGTGACTGCGCTCATTCTCCTTCAAGTCTCTCCCTTTACAACCAGCCACTCCCGACAACTGCATGTGACGTCACTCCACTAACACTTTAAAACTAACATGCCGAGGATGACGAGGCAGCCTTTGAGAAGATAGGTCTTCCTAACGAAACGTTGGCTACCCTTTCTGAGGCACTTCATCCCTGTTTATAACTTTACATCCCAATAATGAGAATAGTGTTTTGAAATTGCATGGCTGTGAACGCTGCAGATTGTAAAGCAGCACATCAGGTGACCACAGTCAGCACTTAAGAAGGCAGTGGTTTAAAAAGCTTCTTTTAGACCATACAATTTGCCAAGCTGTGTCGGAACCCAATTTTCTTGAAAAGCATTATGTCAAAAAAGTGAAATGAAAGCTGAAGCGTGAAAAGCTACAATAACGCATGCCAAGTCTACATTAGAAATTTCGAAGACAATGAGGTGCTTAAATGTTCACTTCTGTTAAGACAATGAGCAGCAGGTGAATGCAAGCTGTTAAGGTCCTGTCAAAATTAACCGCTCGTGTGGCCACCCGACTTTCTTGATTGTTTTTAATTGAAACTGATTATGGGGGAAGCTTTGTGGGCGGTTTTCGCAGGAAACCCATATCCCGAAATTATTTTGTGCTGCTTTTCATACGCACAGACATTTAAATTGTGTGTCGAGACACAGTGCATATACAGCAGAAGAAAAAGATATAATATATAGGCACTTGCCTCATTCTTGCTTTGGCATTTCTTGTCGCTCTGTATACATCATGTAATGCTAACTCATTCAGATAACTTGCAGATATGCAGTTATGTTTCTTAAATGAGGTGACTGTTGACTTACTTTTCAAAGCAGCCACTTTCTCCGGTGTTGCCGGAAGCTTCCCAGATGAGCGGCACATTGTTCGGTAGGCCTGTCCAGTCAGGCTGCTTTCACCTGCTTGCACTGGTGTCCACAGGTGCCATGCCACCTCTAATGGGCACTTTCCGTCGGAAGCAAACTTGAATATGTAATGCCACTTGTTGAGTGGCATCACAAATCCCACACCAATCTGTACCTGCAATAGATATGAAGTGTTTTTTTCCTGAGCAGTATTCTTAACACTAAAACGCACTTGTATAAAACAATATGATATAGGTTAATTAGGTCCGTCAATTTCTGCCCCTCGAACAAGTTTTAAAAGAAACTGGGGTTAAACCCAACCTCACCAAGAAATTCATTTTTGTGTAAAGGTATAAACTAATAAAAATTTTCCATTTTAAGGGCAGCAAACACTCATATCTCGTACAGTCTAACCTAGCAATAATGAAATTAACAGAGAAAGCGAAACAATTGATTCAAATAGGCGCACCGCCATGCAGAGAACAGTGCAAGAACGAGTGACGTCAAGGCCTCCAAGATTGCAGTGTCACACGGAAAACAGTGCAGCACATGTTACCTAGAGACCTACGCGCGCCAGTCTCCAAAATCCACCACCATCACACACTACATGGCCTTGTTCTAAAGAACACTGGAGACATGCCTTGAAAGTATGATTACCCTTGCATGGTTGAAAACAAGTGAATTCTTTTGTGGGCTCTGAAAACCACTCGCACCACTCACTGATCTCAGCAGTTATATTTTCGTCATGACTAAACTGCAGCGATGAATGCGCCAAGTCCCGTCACAACTTCAAACTTCAGAACTCGGTGTGCACGCTCCTTTTACTGCGACCAGGTTTGAAAAGTTTGTTGTAACAGTACAGCGCTAGTACAGCGGCAGCGGAATTCTCTTTAAGGACAATTGCACCTTCTACATCTTTTTGTAGGTTTTTGCGCAATATGTGCGTTGCTGCTTTTTGTCATTAAGCCCTTCAGTTGATGTCTAGCGCCCGTTCAGACTGTGTCTCTGTGTGTGTGTGTGCCCTTGCACTTGTCATGATGTCGAAGTTCAGCTACCACCAACTAGAACTAAGTTTTGCATTAATCAGAAGTACATATTAGCACGCTTTATAAAAAGCCAAAGGATTAGCACTAGCTGACCGGAAATGAGAAATGGTAAGAATATTCTGGCTGAAAACAACATTTCATGTTTATCAACACTGACGGGCAAGTAATTAAGAAAGTTGGTGTACGTTAATGTTTACCTTTCGAGTGACACAAGGGACAGAAAGAAGACAACAAGACACGAAAACTACCAATTCAACATTAATTTTGATGCAAAAATTAAAGATAATATTTATACTGCGTGTGCCCTTGCACTGCACAAGCGATCTTTTAAAACAAAGGGCACAAGTTGCAATACAAATGTATAAAATCATGATAAACAGTACTTGCATAAAAATAGAACAAATAAGCACAGAGTGATCACTATTCTGTGTCATTTAGAGAGTATTCCTCTTTGTAATGCAATCATAATGAGCACTGGCTGACAGATGTCCCTCTCTTTTAAATGGTATGCCTCAGTGATATTATTGATCAATCGGTTGCCTTAAGTAAACAAAAGAGATGAACAATCTAAATCTGGCGTACATCACCAGTTGTGTCAATGCATTGTCAAGTGGGATGAGCATGCTTGTCCCTTGAGTGAATAATGGTGCTCTCCTGGGCACATGCTTATACACCGGCCAGTCTGCCCCATGTACAAGACCATCCATTCTTAGTATGAAGATGGTGCAGAGTGGCCGAACTCTGCGGATTGCCAGCGCGCATGGCATGGCTGTGCAACGGAGCTAAGCGGTGCAGGCGCACAGGGGCTTAGAGGTGGGACTTCATGTCGTGTGTCATCCGCTAAAGCATGGCATGCTCCCGCACTTTAGCAGATGACACGAAGCTCCACATCCCCCCTGCGCCATGCACGCTGGCACTCCGCGGGGCGTGGTCACGCTGAGTCGTGAGCGTGCCAAGAGTTGACGACCCTGTACATTTGACCAAACATACACATGAACAGAGGCATAGACTACACTACTAATGACGGACACAAGACATTTGGTGGTAATTTATACAAATCTCCCTTGTCTGGACGCCTTTCTCAATGCGCTTGTGGAATGCTATGCACACATATTTCGAGCGAAAAAATAAAGTAGGCAGGTATGCAGCACAATCCACAAGTGAACTAAGAAAAGCGAGCAGGCGAGCGAGGTACGCTTGGTTAAACATACCACGAAATATGTCTAGTGCATGTTAGGGGCAGTGTCCTGCATTCTAATGTTAGGAACTAAATATGTACCAAAGAAATCACCACATTTTACTGAGAAGACCGGCATGCTCGTCCGACTTGGCCGTGCATTGCCGCGATAGGGCTTGAGGCCAGATTAAATTAGTTTATCTATTTCCACTCACGGTGAAAAACTGACAAGAGAAATCAGAGAGGCATACCACAAGATGTGTGAGCAAGCCCCCATTATGAATGCATGAAAAAAGGCGTCCTTTCTAGATGACAAGGGATAGAAATTAGTCTGACTATTCACCTTTTTTTACGCAAATACTGTTTATTGTGATTTTTCACCTATGTATTACAACTCACATTTTCCTTCTGAAGGAACTTGTGCACAATATAAGCACACATTCAGTGTTCATTTTATTCCTTCTATCAAATTCAGTCATCACTGGTCATGTTCTATGGTCTCCCTTCCTTCACTGTGTAAATTTTGTCCTCAAGAGTTATATGAACTCACTGGCAAACTCAAAACGACACTACAAATTTCACCTAGAGGATACGGCTGGTTCTCAGAAAATGCACAAATACGGTGACAGGTGTCTGTTGGCACACTGTAGCAATAATGGGTGGAAGCTACCTTTGACTTTGCTGCAATACATCAGTTGTCACATGGCTACAACCCTTAAGAAACAACAGAAATGTAAGTGCACAGCAAAAACAAGCAGGTTCATCAACCACAAGTTTGACTTCAGCAGCCAGAACATAGGCAGTATCATATAGCTAAAGCATTAGCTAATATGTGGAAAATACATGCACAAGCACCCTTAACTTGAAATACCTGCATACCAACATAAAACCATGAGTTGCAGTGCATATGATGCTTGTTCATGACACTAGTATTTTGTGAAAAATACTTTTTGGATTACGTACAATGCTTTCAATTCATCTGCCCAGTAATCAAAGGCGTTTGACAGCATTACACTTTGTACTTGCTAGTTGAAAATATTCTCACCTGAACAGCACCAAGCAGAATAAATAGAAAACAGCCCACTGTGCTAACCAAATATGTGGAGAGACCCAAACTAATAGAATTATTTCTGGACAGCTGTAGACTTAGAGCTTGTTGGCTGATAATCACTATTAAAATTACACCACTGCCAAGCAGATGTTCTGTGTGGTGCTGTTGAAAGCAAGTTCACTTGATGAGCAACATAGCAATAACCAGCAAATGCTTTAGCAATAACGAGCAGGCAATCTTGCATGTGCAAAACTGCATGCTTATTTAATGATAGTGCATCAATAGACTGAACTATGTACCAACTATGTGGTCTATGCAGTATAGACAAATTCGAAAACGATGCAACTGGACACAGACTCTGCCACAATGCCTACTTGCATGAATGGGTATAGCTTAAGAAGAATATAAAAAATGTAGAGAAAGAAAGCAAGCTTACTAGAAAACTCCTCACTGCTGTAGTACTTACAGCACAGTGAATACTGGCCTTCATGTACCATTTAAAGAAATTCAAGCTCGTGTCCATTGTTCTGGGAACTTGAGAAATAATTGTGAAATTAATGGAGAAGGTTGGGCTAGTTGGCGTTGACACAGCTCCTGTGACATAGTTACTAGCACAAACAAGGTGTATGGAATAAAGGTCGGACTAGCCAAAGCGGTAGACTTCAGCTGACAAGCTTTATTCAGAAGAAACACGCAAGCAGGCCACCGCATGCTCAGTTAATGTGGAGACAGATGCATTAACGAATGTGCCACATAGGGGGATAACGAAATGCACATAGAAGCTGATAAGCATCCACAAGAAGCCATTACAAAGCATTCACCAGATTTTTCTGAAGACACAACACTTATTTATCAGCTGGTACCAGTGACGGAGTGCTTATGCATTCATCAGCAGCTTTCGAAATGCAAAACACCCCAAACATTTCCCTATATAACTGCCTGGCAAACTGACCGAACACTGGTGTGTTATGAAAACATGGGGAGCATTTATGGGTACTTTAACAGTGATCAGCCAAGTAGCCAGCGCCTGTGAGAGCATTTACAGTGTTCCGGTACTCCCCAAGCCACTCATTCAGGCACCTGTTTGTTCAATATACCACTTTCCACAGGGAAGTGAAATGTAGTATACCACCACTACATTTCAGTTAACAAAGCAGGTGACATGCTCCTTAGTGCATGTACCTTGACGCCCGGCAATGTTTACCAACTTGCATATTCTTGTGAGCGTTAGCGGTGCTGAAAAAATGCCTACACCAAACTTGTTCGCCACCTTTCTTCTAGGCGGTGAGACACCCTGTGTACGTATGGCAGCGCTGCACGGCTACTACTGGGACATGCGTTACTGCACATCCAGTGGGCAATGTGGTAGTGCCAATGACTTTCTTATTGTGCTGGCTTTGCTGTTAAAAACATTGTGGGTGTTTTCGAACAGTGTTCAGTAGGACTCAAGTTCACACATGAGTTGCCAGAAGATGATCGCCTGCAATCATTCGATATTCGTATAATTTTAAATCATACTTTCCTTTATTATATATACTCTCTTAGGAAAAAGAGGACCTTGCTCGACTACCGTTTGGCATACTCCATGTTAAAGGATGCATAGCTCCTAGCTGCCCGAGAGCTGTTCTGGTTAAATCTTGTGCACCAGGTTTCCTGCAGCGCTCTGCAACAAGCGAGCCATTTATGTAGGGCCGGGTATCTCGATAACACCTTGGTGTCAATTAGTGGGAGCCTCATTAAAGAGGTAAAAGCAGATCTGGCAGCTGCTCGGTGCAATAACGCACGTCCCAGTGGGCGCCCTGTGGCTGTGCCATCTGTACATGGGGTGTCCAACCACCTAAACAACGTCGCAAACCAGTGCAGTGTAGGTGTTTTCTTCAGCACCACTAGAGCTCGCCAGAATGTGCAGGTTGGTAAGCAACACCGGGAATCAGGGTACATGCACTAAGGAGCATGTCATCCACTTTTTTAACTGCAATGTGGGGGTGGTATACAGGATTTCACTTCCCTGTAGAAAGTGCTGTATTGGACAAAAGGGCAGGTTCTTGAATGAGAGGCTTAGGGAGCACCGGAACGCTGTAAACGCTCTAGCAGGCACTGCCCGTTTGGCTGACCACTGCCGAAGATGTGCTCGTAAATGCTACCTGTGTTTTCAAAACAAGCAAGTGTTCAGATGGTTTGGCAGGCAGTTGGATAAGGAAATATTTGGTGTTTGGCATTTCAAAGGCTGTTGATGAATGTGTAAGCACTCCTTCACTGGAACTCACTGATAAAGGAGTGTTTGTTGTACCTTGAGAAGAACCTGCTGAATGCTTTGTAATGGCTTGTTGTGGTGGGCGGTATTGGCTTTGTTGTGCATTTGGTTTCCTCCCATGTGGCACATTTCTTTATGCATCTGTCTGCAGATATTTTTGAACATAAGGTGGGGCCTCATTGCGTGTTTTCTGAATAAAGCTTGTAAGTTGAAGTCTAGTGCACTGTCTTGTGCAACTTTCTTCAATTAGTCTTGTTCGTGCAAGTAACCCTCACAATAATTGTAATACCAATGTTAAACAATGGTAAGCATGCTGCATACTTAGACCTGTGACATATTTGGCCCATTACACTTTTAATGCTTACATGTGCAGAAACTGCACAAACGTGTAGCCTAAACGAAAAAAAAAGTGGATATAAAAGGTATAACACAGGAAAGTTTCAAATCAATAAAACAAAATAACAAGAGGTAGATATAATGTGTACTAAGCAAAATAAAATGTAACGCGCAGCGAAGTGATTGATGCAAGAAAAAATATACATCAAGACATGTTAGATCTAGCTTTAAAGTGAACAAGGTAATGTGTACATAATGTATACAAACACAAATTAGCAGCAAGTTGAATAAAGTTGAGCAGATATTTAGCCTATTTAGTAAGCACTGCTGAGTAATATGTCCATAAACTTATTGACGAATGATACCGAGATCCTACTTTTGCAAACACATACCCTTCAGTCATACCTGACCAGACCATCCGATTACACACAGTGCTGCTGCAGCCATAGCTCCTCCCTGACGTGGACACTGTTGTTGGTCACGGCCTTGCCACTGCAAGATAGGTTCTGTGTTAACTTATAGCAGTGGCACTTTAAAGAAGTCATTGTGAACACATGCAAGGAGCACAGAAAAAGTCACAAAAACAATGTTTGCACCACTGCAGGGTGGGAACAAAGCACAAGGTCAAAGTTAATGATGAATGTTGTGATAATAGGGACCTCTTCATGACAATAAAATTCTAAGACCTACAGCTACAGCACATTACAAACAAATGTTTGTTTACGTAACAATTCATTTTTTTTCTATCGGTTAAGCAACTTTCCCTTGTCATCTCTAGTTATGTCAAAACACCTTGTCTCAAAACGTAAGCTGTAGTAGTAGCAAGCCGCAATTGCTTAAATTTTTTTGCCCGAACCCTATGAGGGAGATTTTGTGCGCAACGGCGACGCGCGACGGCTTTGAGCGAGAAAAGGGGCCGTCGCGCGAACATATCGCTCGTTCTTCGTCGCCTGGTTCTGGAAATCTAGAATTCGTCGCTCGTCGCCCAGAAGTGCTATGAGCGAATAGACTATAGCGCGAAGCCGGAACTGGATGTACTACATCAGTCGAGTACTACCGCTTGTTGCACGGAACAAGCAAACGACTATTTTCATACGTGCAAGGTTAAGAACCTACTGCAGGACTTTAAATAAATGTTTTACGCTGCTCCTTTGAGTAAAACACAGCAAACTAAACTAATAATGCACACTTTTGGCGCGTATTTGCTGCCCTCATACCAGCAACACCGGGGAGACGGCTCTCAATGTCGTCGCTCGCATAGGGTACGACTTGTAGGGAATGAGCTAGCGCGACAGCCATCTACATCGCGTCTCTGTCGCGCGCAAGACCGCTCGCATGGGGTACGACTTGTAGGGAACGAGCGAGCGCGACAGCCATCTACATCGCGTCTCTGTCGCGCGAAAGATCACTTGCATGGTGTTTATACTTTTTCCCAGTAACTGCTCACAAACGAACAACCGCTTAGACAGACATTTACAACCTCGAAGCATAAGTAAGAGAGGAAAGTAAGAATAGGTAAAGAGGCAGATGAGTCTTTATTATCCAACTTCAGCAGAAAAGTGGCAGCTCGCGCAAATGAGGACTGTTGCCGAACCTAATCCCTCTCATCGGAAGGAAGCGCTCACCAAGACTTTAAATTTAGCATTAAGCCAATAAACTTGCGCAAGCAAATTATGTCAACCAACGCTCAGCAAGCATCGGCACAGTCAATGTAGTCGTGGGAGTTCGATTTCTTGCGCCCGCAAGGCACTCTAGGCACACACGAGAAGCAAGCACAGCATGCCTGTACTCACCTTTTAAATGGTACGATGCGGTCGAAAAGCGCCCTCCAAGTTGCCGGAGCTGCAAAGTTATTCCCGCATACGTGCAGTTGCGTAGTGGACGACCTGCGGAACGCTAATAATGCGCATCATTTCTTTGCGGCGTCCACCGAACTCTCCACAACCACCACGGACAAAGGGAACGCACTCCATGGCATGAAAATCGTTGGTCCACGTTTGCCTGGCGCACCACGCATACCGCAAGTATGCAGCGAGACGCAAGCTATCTTCTGGCACTTTTGTGCACGCGAACTAAGTCACAATTCATTACACCAAACGTAAAAACACGATCAAACAAACACATCGTAGCAACTCGCACGACCGACAGCACATGTAAACAAGGGAACAAGACTGGTGGATGGATACTATGAGCAACGACTTTGAAATGGGGTGGTGGGTGGCGCCACCTTTGAACTTGGGAGTTTGGTTGGCCTCCGCGATGACTAAAATAATAACCAGCACACACTCGCTTTGTGCCTTGTTGCACCGAACTGCATATAAATGTTGCAATACATAAACAACCGTCGCACAGATTATATTATCCGCTATACTTTAGCGCAGAGAGAAATTTTATGACGTATTTTCGATTTCCAGGAGCTTCCGCCGCATGCGGGCAGTAAAAAGATGGCCTTCGAGATTCGCGTATGCCATTCTTAGGAAGCCTTTTCTGGGCTGTAATTTGAAGAAATATGTATAAAAAGGTTTAGTAAAAAAGAAAAAAAAACGGTGTGGAAAGCGAGGGGGTGGAGCCCCTAGCCCAGAACTCCACTGGCTTGTGCGGTCCGCCGTGCCTGGTCGAGGCTGGCGAGCCAAGTCTTTGCTCCCTTCCGGAAAGTTTGCCGCCTACTTTCAGCTGTTTTGAAGCCCATCCATGCCCACCCACGACGCCTTGCGCTACTGCCCGTGCATTGACCCGTGCTACCTGCGCCGTCACTTCGTTTTAAACGACTTGTTGCTTTCGTCACCCTCTACTGTAGCATTAGAAATTGTTGACATGATCTCGGAGGTACACGTCCAGTGTGCGATGTTTCCGTGCGCGTTGTAACTTATTCAGTCAGAAAGCATCAAATCTACCAGGATTAAGCACTCGGTTGGCGCGGGTTACACCCGTGTCACCCGCATTGCTTTCGTGTTGGTGTGGTGAATGTGTGCGTATTGCGCTCTTGTCGTCCATGCCTTCTGTATTTATCGTGCGGCCCACGAATATTCCTGGAAAAAACCGCATGTCTCTGCCGCGTGAATGTGTCCTATGTGGTGGGTGCCAGAAATGTGCGGCGGTGTATAATATGTTCGCAGCCAAGTGCTACCGTGCATTCCAGCGAATAGACGCGGCTGCTTATGCATTGTTTTATTCAGTGTTTCTTCATTAGCTTTGTGATTTACTTGCGTCTGCGATAGAATCCACAAGGTACCAGTTGAAAAAGACAACAGGAATTCATGTCGCAACTAGAGAAATTTCTGTTGTACGACAGAAGTTCCTCACGTTTCCGTAGTTGACAGACATTCCTGACGTTACGACAGAAAGTCTGATGTCGCAACAGAAGCATTCTGTCGCGAAGACCAAGATCTCTGAAGTCGCAACAGAAACGTTCTGTCGCGACAACAAGAGTTCTGAAGTCGGAACAACAGCTTTCTATCATGACAGCGACTCTGACATTACGACAGCAATTCTGACGTCGCAACAGAAACATCCGGTCGCGACGGCCAAGAGTCCTGAAGTCGCAACAGAAGCGCTTTCCGTCGCTGCCCTTTAAATTGTTTGTCAGTTTCGGATCGGTGGTGTGCACTGTACTTTTCTCTTGCGCGGTATTCAACCGTGCTTCTCTCAAGCCGGCAATGCTGATAGCACCGACACCGGTATTAAAGTCGACGTCGCCAATTGTTATAATTGTGCCGTGACGACGCGGCACCTACCCGCCTCCTCAAAATCGGCCGCTGATCAAAATCATACCATCTGCGGGAATGGCTGCGTATCCGTTTTGATTTATTTGGTAAGATGTGGCACACAAGCCTGTGGACTTATATGTGCGGTTACACTGTCACATTAGTTAATTTCCCAGAATTATTGCACAAGCTTATGCGAAGCGGAAAAGAAGGTTTCGGTTGTTCCACAAAGTTGCGTGAAAACCTGTCTCGCTCGAGTCTCATTAATCTGGTACAGCGCTGCCGTGAGAAGCCAGTATGCAGTCAGAATGAAGACTCATCCACGAGTGTTTATGTAGCTATTTTGCGTTGAGCACACGAATTATGTGCGCGCTCAAAATTGTAAAGAGCGAGAGACAACTGTCGAAATTAGCAGTAACAACCCTAACTATGTACCCGGTCACCGTTGTCTATTTCCGAATTTCTTATTCAATATGCATATCGTACAGCAAAAGCGATGTTCTATCACTCCACGATGTACTACCTGTCGATGGTAACAACACTTGTGCTCTTCTAGAGATGCGGCAGCTGGCGCTGTGGGGGGAACCCACATCTTGGCTTTTAAAATACAAGTGTAAACAGAAACGCAGACAGCGGTTTTTACTGTTGACATAGCCAAAATGCACGCTAAAACGTAACAGCATCGTGGTGCAGTGGTAAGCTGCTATGCTTCTTACCACAGTCGTGGTGCAGTGGTAAGATGTTAGGCTCGTAATCCTAAGGTCCCAAGTTCGAATCCCGGTTGAGGAAATATTTTTTTATACTTTTTTTACTAAGAAATTTACATTTTCTTAAAGAGGTTTCTCAATTTTTAATTAAATATTCATCAGGTTGTGTTTTCAAAGTGGGACATGACGTCACATTGTGACTAATTTTGTCTTCTTTGCCTTCAATAAGTGCCCTGTTCCTGCTTGACAGTAAAATGCCTCTAGTGTGGTTGAAATATCATAGCAATCAAGCTGTAGAAATCGTACTATAAAGCAAAATTTTTCTTCACTATGTGCTTCACGAACCACCGAGTACACCCACCATTCACCCAGCATGCACACCATTTGCATTTCACCCAGTACGTACATGCAGTATTCACCCAGCACATCCATCATTCACCCACCATTCCCACAGTTCACCCAGTATGTACCCACCATCCTCCCAGCACGCCCAGCATTCACCCACCATTTACACAGGTCACCCAGTAGTCATCCCACCATCCACCCACTACACCCACTATTCACCCAGCCCGCCCACCATTGAGACAAGTCACCCAGTATGTATCCCACCAATACATCCCACCATCTACCACTGTACCCACCATCCACCCATTATACCCACGATGAATTCCACCATAACCACCATGTTTTCCATCATACCCAGCACATTTTCCATCATGCCCAGCATAAAATTCATGATGGGCAATGCTGGGATTTTCAATAGGGTAAGCAAGTGAAACCAAGATTTAACTAGGCTAGACAAAGCTTTCGCTTTGCATACCCAGCGTTAGCTGAGCTAAGCCACAGCCATTTTTTTTTCTGTTTAAAAAGAAGCTGTTCTTTGTGAACCTCGCCGGCTTGCGTGACGGTGGGCGTTGCGGCCTGGCTGTTAACAGACACTTTTAGTACAGCGCCATCACGATACGTACGCAGCATGCAAGCGCTTTGCGAAACGTAGGAGTGTGTGTAACGTCAGGGCTTTTAGTACTGCGAAATTCCTACGTACGTAAACGGGCCAGCGTTGTTAGACCCCGGGCGCGTCGGAACGTGTTGGCCATGTCAGCCAGGACGTCGAACCATCGGTCGAACTGTAGGCCCTATTGATCTCGCCAAGGTTGTTACGTGTGGGTTCGTTCACGCAACGTCGGACTATAATTAGGTCTTTAAGAGACTCTACTTTTATTACACATGCAATACACGAATCATATCGAGAAAAATAAAAACCGAGTGCTCGTTTCTGAGGCTGGCACGGTCATTTGCAATGAACTGTGCCAACAGGACGTCGAGCATTTAGCGCGAGCATTCAGCGCGTACACTGAATACGTTCTCAAGAACAAAGTTGATATCTTTTATTTCTTATGGATTCCCAACGTGGAGCATCCGGGAATGGTTTCGGTGCGTTCGCTTCTCGCAGTAAAGCCAAATCGTAGGCCACTAAAAAGTACAGCCTTCAGTTGGTCGCCTTCGACGCCGACATTTTGCGAAACTTGTCGTGCCTGACGGAAGGACAGCGCAACGGTGGATCGACAACAATACTTTTTATATTTAGCCATCAACTTAAAAGCGACGGACGAATTGTCCGGTTCTATACGTTACGGGAATGAAAGCGCGCGACTGCTTGAATGCCGGTGCTTTTGAGCACAGCCACATGGGGATAATGCTTGCGCCGCTACCGCGGCGCATGCCTAGCTGTGACGCCTTGTCGCCTCGGCGCGCGACATATCAAATTCTTTTGTCTCATGCACTCGCGAACAAACGAGAACCACGAGAGCAGCACGCAATGCTCCCTACGTACGCACGCAAGAATGGGATGCGTGCGTACGCAGCGGCCGCGTGCGCATCACGCACCGTTCTTGTTAAGTTCTGCACATGCGCACTTTGCAGGACGTAGCGATCTTGCGTACGCAACGTCGTTACGTACGCAACGTAGGCAGTACTAAAACTGTCTAATGAACACAGCGCAGCATGCACCCTGCTACATTCCTTTCAGCATCAACAGATGGCGCTGGCCTCCACGCATCAGCGGCAGCGGCGGCGCCAGCCGTTCGCGGGGTAACAAAATCAGCCTCAATTACACCCTCTGAAATAGGATGTAGAGCGAAGCTGGCGCGAAGGTTACATAAGTAGCGCCACCCTAACTGACGTTAGACGACGTTACACAAGCACAACCACCAAATCGACGTACGTCACGTGGCGTGCACGTGCACGGAAGTTCAGCATACATCCCCTTTCTTCTAGGCCTTCCGCAAAGTGCAAGTCCCTCGTTAAATTGATGTTTAAAAGTAAATTGCATCAGGCAATGCAATAAGTATGGCTTGCACACAATCAGCACACATGATAGCTTCGGTGTGTAATACGACTATACGAGAAAACATGATTCTGTTATGCACAAACTGAAAAAGAATGCCCTTTTCTAGCAGACAAAATTGTTGAGGAGCCGGCGTCGTGAACTAGTGCTTGGCGTGAGAATTTTATGTAGCGACACGTTACGTTCTGTGTGGACGGAAAAACGATGGGTGGCAAGTGGTGCTGCTTTGTTGGTTGCGCGAACTTCAGCCTTCGCCATTCGCACATACTGTTTGAATCGATATCGATCGCGTTCAGCCGAGGTTAGGCACTAACAAAACATATGCGCTGGTGCCAGCTCAAGTCTCATTACGGAAAAGGTACTGTCATTTCTGTATTAGAAGCTTCTGGAACGGTACGAGTTTGCAGAATAAACATCTTTTCCTCTGTCTTCCGACGCATGGGTGCCCTGGTGTATCATCAGCACACGCGAGCGTATGGTTGCGGAAGGGGATGGAAAGCTGTGTGTCCATTTCAGCAACGCCTATAGGCTCCGTGCAGTTACCCAGACGGCGATACCGTCGGCTGACTGGTAACGCCACTTAGTGGCCACGAGATAAACTCTGGTGGGAGATGTGCGCGCGCGAATTCATGCGTGAATTCAGGCGCGGGAGCTTTGCGAGCCATGTCCAGCGGCGTGCCCACGTTACTGGCGACTGGTTTCGGCGATCTTAACGACCTAAGCTGTTTCTTCCGCGGCGGAACCTTCGTAAAGGACGACTCCTTTTAGAAGCCGATCATGTGTATGACGTGAAAGAGCTGCTGCATGATGGAGGTTCGGAAATCACGACGAAGTGCATACCGCAAACCAGAATCAACGCACCTGCGAGATATGTCAAGATTGACGTAAGTTGCCCAAATATTAATAGTATTGTTTGAGAGCTGAAAGTTACATTTTTTAGGTTGACAAAAACAGAAGGGTGCTGGCGGCGAGGTGCAATTGCCAGGCAGGACTGGCTGGAAAATGCAAACACGCTGCTGCTGCTGTCGCGCTGTTTGTGCACACCACCACGTGCGACAGCAAAACAATTCGACCACGAGCATCGGGCGTTCCTGCTTCCTGGAAATATTACCCCAAGCACTCACTAGTCGAAGGCACCTTGAAAGAGCCTGGTAGGGTTTCATCACAACGCTCATCTGACTGAAAACGTTTATCACAAGGTTGGCAGATTGAAGAGCACTTATTATAGACCATGGTTTCACATTTCAGTACGTGCCAAGAGTTTTCCCGTCACTCACGTCCTTCAATTCTTTGATAGCATAAATTTCCCACTAGTGGATGCCATACGTGCAGAATCCCAAAGCTTATCTCCTGCGCCCACACAAGCCATCTCTCCTGGGTCACATTCATTAATCCTATTTGACTGGGAACGAATTTACCAAATATTTCACAGCTTTTCTTCTGAGCTCTACGAGGGCAGGCTCATTCTGAAAAGCATCAACTCCATCGAGAGGTTAGTAATTTTTTTTGTTACCTGCACGAGTGACCAATGCTTTTGATTGTAGGGTAGTCCAACATTCAGGCAGAGCTAAATGTTATATGAATTGCATAAACATGCAGAATTACCGATCAGTTCTTCTTGGCATTCCCCGTGTAGGTTGCTTGAACCACTTCTGCAAGTTTACAGAAAATACGTGGCAATTGAACCAGGGGATGTAGCCACTTTGTGTGCATGGACATTGGCAAACAAAGCTCTCTGGGGAAACGAAAGGTTTCCCAGAATTACTGCCACAAAGGTGGGACAGGTCGTGTATTTGGAATTGACAGGAAAGCATTTTTCTCTGTACATTCAGTGAATATGTATTATCAGTGATAAAATTTTGTTTTAGGCACACAGGACCCTGACTTGCCCTGAGGAGGGCCTTTATGACCGTGCAAAGCGCATGGTAATGGAGGTGCCCTTCAGTGGTCCCTCTGTCCAGTATGGAGTGGCAATGGAGCCGAAAGCTCGTGTAGCATTTTCGAAAGAGTATGAGGTGACAGTCGCAGAATTCGGATTAGTTGTGTGCCCCGAGGATCCTTGGCTGGCATGTTCACCTGACGGCATATTTAGGTAAGCAGTTCCGCAAACTTATTTTGTTCAGACCACACCAGCGTGTTTTTTTTTCAGAGACAAATATGGAGAAATCATCCTGCTTGAAATAAAGTGCCCGTACAGCCGTAGAAACACCACATTGAAGAATAAGCCCTTGCTAAATTAATTGTGTGGCGATGAAGTAACCTCCCTACGACGTAGTCATCGGTACTTCACTCAAGTTCATATGTGCATGCATGTGCTGGGACTCGTTGTGTGCCACTTTTATGTGTACTCGAGCGCAGACATGCTAATGATACCTGTCAAGAAAGAGAGTGACTTCCTGCTGCCTGCAGTACCAAAGCTGAGGCGCTTTTATTTTCAGCACTTTTTGAAGGCATTACACGAAAGTGCAGGCCTATGAGGCAAACCCACAGAATGAAAATGCGGACTGCAAAACAAAACCGCACACACGTGAAAGGGCTGGAAGCATGCCATTCCTGTGTATTCAAGCATAGACACATCAATAACGTGATCAACTTCCTGTCATCTGCACAGCCAAAATGGTGATATTTTGATACAATTAGAGATGTGCTGGCTTTGATATTTACACCAAAATATACATATATGTGGGCTGTGCAATAAATACACTTCATATAACGTCCTTTGCAGGGCAAGTCCCCCTCTTCATTCACTGTTTTGCCAAGATAGGACTTTTCAAATTGGTTATTACAGCTACCATATGCAGGATTGCATCTGCTTAAGATGTGAGTTCACACGGAATCTTATGTGTGATATCAAATATTTTCAGTAGTTGAATAATCCTCTCAACATGTATTCGTACTGACGCAGTTTCATATGTTGCATTTACTTCCGATTCAGTGAACTGCTGACTACTAGCAAACAGTGGCATTACCAATGTCGCTTTCTGGGTACCGACACCTGTCTTTATGCCAGGAAAACCCTTGTCTGCTAAGACCAGGTCCCCTGGCTCTAGTAGCGACAGACATCCAGACTCAACAGTTGCCACTGAATCTGTAGTCCGTCCACCAAATCCTTTTGAGACAAAAGTGACCATGCCGTTGGGTGCAATGCCAATTAAATATTTCATTGTATGCCTACTCTTGCAATGTGAATACCATAGGTTCTGTTTTTCCACTCCATTTGGGATTTCAGTTTCAAGCTCCGTGCAGTCAATAAAAGAGCTCCAAGGACAGAAAATGGCATGCCATGCCTCAACTTTCCTCAATGCACAACTCGCTCACGGCCCTCCTCATGGGTGGCAAAACGCTTAAAAGAACAGCAAAAATGTTAAACCTGACAGCTGTCAAAGAATGAAACTTCTCTTCATGTTCGGTAACTGAGCTGTGACCAGCGAAAATGGGTTGTTTATATAAAGGCCCACAGCTTTTGTCAATAAATGTAGTGCTACATCTTCCCACGCCCGTAGCGCAGACCTCCTTGTGGCTAATATAGCATGATGCATATTCATCGGTCAACTCAGAAGTGAAGGTGAATTCACTGCTGAAGGACGAGTGTCCATCTTCTGTCCTTGTTGACACCTGGAAGCAATAAGTTAAAAGACAATCACTAATCAATACTCCAACCCTGACATAGGATATGCTTTCTTACGTGAACAAATCGCAGCCCAGAATCAAAGAGAGCGCCTTGAGTGCTGTCAGAACTCACTGGACTGTTGTCGCTGCCAGCAGCTTGAGGCTCCAGAATTATGACCTCCACACTTTGCTCGTGTACATTAGCAGCCTATGAAATGTAAATGAACGAATAAATGAGCATTTATTTTAGTTTTTGCTGCACAAGAACCGTGGGCGATGAAAACAGGGCCTGGAAAAAAGCAGGCTTCATCGTCCACATAAACTAACTTCATTACCGCTTCAGCTGCTTGTCCATGCACCTCAGCAGTCTGCTTGTCCAGCAGGATCCTTTGCTTTAGCCTTCTTATTTTCCTAGTGGGATTGAAGTGCATTTACCGAATAAACAGAGATTTCAATATTCACCTAGTCCAAAGAGAGTTGAAAGTCGCATAATATATGACACAGATCTTCAGTAACTGTGAGCAAAGAGCTCTGTATGATAATGTTAATGTGGATCCCTTCCTACCTGACATAGCGGTCGTCAGATAGTGGGCCAGGTGCTGCCCTGTATGTAGCAGGAAATATGGAGGGGTAGTAGGCTGGATGCCCCTCCTCATTCACCTTTACACCGCCCACAAAGTGTTTGCTGCAGATCCTTGTGTATGGAGTAGGTTGCCAGCCTGCGCTGTCCTTGCTGCGGACAAAACAGTTTGTGTGGGCAACAACCACAAAAAAATTGTTAACTGTGCAGTCTGACGCCTCAAATCGACACATGTGTCATGAAGGACCTCGTAGTGGAGGTCTCCCGACTAATTTAAGCCACCTTAGATACTTTAACATGCACTGACATCGCACAACACACGCGTTGCGTGTTTAAAAACACCTATCCTCCTCGATCAACATCTCAATCTCATCGTTAGACGATACCTGCGGTGTCCAAACTGTTTGTGCTAGACTCCATCGAAACGCAGCTGCCACAGGCGGGGCCTAACCGTCGTCGTCGGCACAGTTTGTCTAGCGCCTAACACCTGAGCTACGGTGGCGGGGCAATAACACAAAAATGACGCGAACCCTAACACATCAGGCCTGTTAAGGCTACGTGCCACGAAGCAAACGCTAAGATGTAGCCAAAATTGCATATTCTAAGCTCTGTACGTTCAGCGGGTAGTGTTTACAACCCTGTTAGACTTTAAGGCGAATAACAGGCGATCTCATTCCAACTTCACATATGACTATCAAAATAATGCATTGTATCTCGTACAGTTATGTGAAGGAAGCATCCTGAACGATAAGCAAATGAATGCAACAACACATGAACTGCGCACGTTTGGTAGGGTGCTGCTGCGACTCACTTCTGTCGTCGGACAAGAGCAATCCAGCGTTCCCGTCGCTTCGGTTCTTACGGCTTGCTGGGGAACCTAAAAAAACTTGTTCCAGGCTAGTTCGCGCAGGTGCTGTGGCAATTCACAACGCAGCAATCCACGTTAGAACATGGCATGTTGCTGTTGCAATCCACCACCGACACACTCAGACCGCTCAAACACACACACGTTCGGAGAGCTTCGCACGCGCGTCTCCCACCAGCTCATCGCATTCCGCCGCGAGAGGCGCCCTCGTCTGCACCGCAGTTGCTCCTGCACGGAGCCTATACACTGGCCCTTGAACAAAAAGGGGCACCTTGCAAGTTTACAGTACCTCGCTCTATCCACGTTGGCTTGCGAGCCCTTGTTACTTTATCTCCTGGTCAAATTTGCCTTACCTCTTGGTCGCAGACCCCCACCCCCCCTGCCTCGTTTTGTGGACTGTCGTAGGTGCGGCCAAAAGAACTAGCCTCTTTCCGACGGACGCAAACGGACGCCGACGCGGATACCAGCGCCTACCTATGGTTAGCGCTTTAGGCCTATCACAGTTGCCGGATTCCTGCGTCTTCAACGACTGACCTGAGGCTATTTCAACTATTAGGATGAAGAAAACTGCTTTTGTAGTTTAGTTCTGTCCATATAGATCTGAAGTAAACTGTTCGTTTTGTACTGTCCACACACAAAAAGCGAGAAGCGACGACGCGGCCCACTTTAAGTAACTGTACGCCCTTACAAAAATTAATAAATATTCCTAAATACTAAAAAACAAAAATAAAAAGTCTATAGACTTTTTATAGACGACCTTGCCTTTCTATAGATTTGGACTTTTTTATACAAAGTCTATAGACTGTGTATAGACGAAACTCGATAAAGTTTCTATTTCTTTTTGTCTATTCACAGTCTATAGATGGCCTATAGAAATAGGTCGATGAAGTGTTTGATTCAGAATAACATTACCAGAACAATTACCAGAATAACACTCTACCGGGTATGTTGCTCAATAACCCAAGAAAATTTTGGAGCGTCATTAACCCCTCTGAAACGTCTCGAATAATACTAACGAATTCAAGTGACGAACCAATATCCGACACTGCCTGTGCAAATGTACTGAACGATGTTCTTTCGAGCTTTTTTTCACATGGTGAAACTACGGATTTGCCTCAACTGGATCATAGCAACTTCCTCCCAATGTACCCTGTAGTCATCCACCCTGATGGTATAGCTAAAATATTTGACAATCTTAAGATATCTTCCAGTGCTGGTGTCGATCTCATTACTACAAAGTTCCTAAAAAGTACGAAAATGTATTCATCACTTGCCTTAACTAAAATATTTCAGCAATCATTGGAAAACGGTGAACTACCGGCCGATTGGAAGATAGGTAAGGTGGTTCCTGTACATAAATCTGGTAATAAACACTCGCCTTTTAACTACCGGCCCATATCTATTACCAGCATCCCATGCAAAATCTTGGAGCATATACTCTTTTCACATATTGTCACTTTCCTTGAATCAAACTCGTTTTTTCATCCTTCTCAGCACGGTTTTAGGAAGTCTTATTCATGCGAAACACAGCTACTCTTATTCACGCACAAACTTCACGCAATTTTAGACTGCCGCTCTATCGCCGACTGCATCTTTCTAGATTTCGCGAAGGCATTTGATAAGGTTTCCCATCATCTTTTGTTACTAAAGCTGCGCATGGTAGGATTAGACACTAACATTCTAAAATGGATTGAAGTGTTCCTTACCCATCGTCAGCAATTTGTTTCCGTCAATAATGTTAACTCCGCCGTTCACCCTGTTCTTTCCGGTGTGCCCCAAGGCACTGTCTTGGGGCCCCTGCTTTTTCTTATATTTATCAATGACTTACCCAGTAACCTTTCCTCTTCTGTACATCTTTTCGCCGATGACTGCGTCCTTTTTCGGCAAATAACAAATGATAGTGATAAGCACATGATTCAGTCTGACCTTAACGCTATCTCAACATGGTGCAAAACTTAAATGCTGAACTTTAGACTTTAAATGCTGAAAAGTGCAAACCTATGCGCATCTCTCGTGTTAATAGTGAATTACCAGTATATACTCTTAATGGTGTGGTGCTTGATCCTGTTACAAGATACAAGTACCTCGGAATTCATATTACGTCTAACCTTAGCTGGCATGCGCACATTGAGCACATCACTAACAAGGCTAATCGCATGCTCGGATATCTGAAACGCAACTTTCACGCAGCCCCAACTAGCATCAAACTTCTACTCTATACCACACTCGTACGTTCACAACTGGAATATGCTCCATCAATCTGGGACCCTGGTGTTAAGAGTTTGATCGACCTACTGGAGATGTTACAACACAAATCAGCGCGGTTTATTCTTTCTGACTTTCGGCGTACATCAAGCGTAACCACTATGAAGACTACCCTGGGCCTAACTTCACTTGCATCACGACGCAAAATTGCACGCCTGTGCCTTTTCCACAAAATATTTTATCATGAGTCCATTGGCTACGAGTTACTTCTTCGCCCTTCATACGTTTCACGCCGCACAGATCACATACATAAGGTAGGCATTTCTACATGCAAAACTAAAACATTCTTGGATTCTTTTATTCCTCGCACGTCATATGACTGGAACCACCTTCCTTCCTCAATTGCCACAATTCCTGACCCTGTATTGTTTCGAACTGCTGTTACCGCTTCTATTGAATGATATATTGTGTTGATCACTTATCCTAACTTATCTATGTCTTCGTAATTCTCTGCTGTTGCTTGTATTTCTGTGTTATGTATTACCCACTCCCCTCTGTAATGCTTTGCCCTGAGGGTAAAAATAAATAAATAAATAAATAAATAGATTCTTTTTTGTCTACTTCCCCACTATAGACTACCTACAACGGAAAGTCGATAAGTCTATTTATTTTTGTCTAATATTTGTCTATAGATTTTCCATAGACAAAAGACGATAAGATTTCTATTTCTTTTGTTTATTCGCAGCATGTAGACGGTCTATAGAAAAAAGTCGATATGCTGTTTGTTTCCTTTTTGTCTACTTCCCCACAACAGACACGTCTAGACGAAAGTCGATACAGTCTCTATTTATTTTTGTCAATTTGCAGTCTATAGGCGGTCTATAGAAAAAAGTCGATAAGGTGTTTATTTCTTTTTTATGTACTTCCCCTCTATAGACTACATATAGACAATAGTCAATACAGTCTCTATTTATTGTTCATTCTTCGTTCATAGATTGTCTATATAGACGAGAGTCGATAAGGTGTATATTGCTTGTCTATTCCCACTCCACGTAGTTCACGAACACTCATATGCACCTCCCGCCATTCCTGCTACCTGAAGGCATCAATGTTGCCATATTCGAGACCCTCGAAATTATGTGGGTTTATTGACCAGTTGCCTTCACCCAGAAAGATCACGCTCTCGTGACGCCTACTGCAAAAAGGACGTTCCACGTCCACCGCCAAGGTTTGTGAGTGGTGGCGCTGGCTAACACTCCCAGGGTTCTACTAGGACACATAAATACCCAAGAAAGTGAAGGGAAAACGGCGCCGCGGTAGCTCAATTGGTCGAGCATCGCATCGCAAAATACGAAGGTTGCGGGTTCGGTTCTCACCTGCGGCAAATTTTCTTTTCATCCACTTTATTTTCCAATTACTTATCGTTTCATTATTTCATTTATTCAGCACAAGTTTTTTCCCCTATGTTGTCCTTGGTGTCAGTGTTTGTTGGCTTCTTATGATATAACTATATATATATATATATATATATATATATATATATATATATATATATATATATATATATATATATTGCTGCGCGACCGGCCGCTCGAGTCACATTGTGTGTAATCGCGGGCTTCTTCACGCTCGGAAGAACACTTTTATGGAGCACGTGTTGAGCAACAGCAAGCTGTATCGGGGGTTTCTAATGTCGCTCTACAATTTTATTCTTGAGAATTGGCATCTAATTAAAATAATCAAGAAACCAAGTAACACTAATTATCTAATCCGGAGAATGCAATAAAATAATCTGAGTGTCTCCAAGCGATGGCAAACAAGATACCCTGGTTGTCTCCAGCTACGTAGCATTTGCATAGTTTAAAATCTGGCCTAAATAAAGTGAAACACCCCGTATACTTCTTTGCAATTCGAGTTATTTTCCACGGTTTGGTATATCATTGCCGTTTGAGGCCATTGGATGGGACGTCACAAATGGCCATGTTAACTTGTGCGAGCAGCCGGTATACCGATTGTTCTAAGGCGTGAGATGAAATGTAATACAACCCATACTGTAAAATTCTTATTGCTTCATGTTTCCATGCCGTCCATGGATTGGCAATAGACAAAGATCGTTAACCTGAGCCCAACCCGTGTACGCTGTAACCAAGCGCAGATACAGGCGGATAATACGGAACTGCGTTTGATATAAGCCACTGAAGTCGTATACAGCTGAGATGTCTGTAGAGCCTATTCGTAGACTTTAGTATAGACATAGTGTATACCTCCGCATTTGTCGCCCACGTGATATGAACTACGTAGTCGCTCTCGGCAATCCCAAGACAGTCTTCATAGTTGACATAGCATGACTTTTGTGGCAGTAGAATAAAGAAAAGAAAATGCCAATGCAATCGTGATAATACATGTCCTGAATGCCAACTTCAGCTACACGTGGATTCCAAACAGGCATCAAGCTAACTGCACAGAGACTGGTAAGGTTTGTAGCTGACAACGCAGACTTTGTGAGTGTGCGATGAAACGATGTCGCGCATGTGGTGTGCGCGTTGTGTGTCGTCCGATTCACAGATACATTTCACATTCTCTTTATATCTCGGCTGCATCGCTAACATTGGGCGGTTTTTCGTTGACTGATATCCTGCAGTATAAACTTATAAAAGGTTCTCATTCACTTAAAATGTGTGCCAAATTCTCTGAGCCCACCCAGTATTTCGTAGGTATTATGCCTACGCAGCCATGCATAAGAGTACCTCATTGCTGTAATGATTGCTTTGACCTATGGATGGATGGAAAGAACTTTATTCTGAATCCGGCAAATTTGACGACCCGGGCTCAGGTCTCCCATGAGGGGACTTCGAGACCTTGCCTCATCGCACTCGCAGCTTCGCAACTTAGCCGGAAAAATTAGAGAACAATATATTAGTCGCTCCGGGAAGGAACTTTACACGTTTCAAACTGAAGGCATTGCATTTGACGGTAGTTGGAAGATTTTTTGTGTGTGTTTTTTATGAACAGTTCAGCAGCAGAACTTATCTTTCGTGCTATATGAAAAGCATTAAGCGCCTTCCGGAGCTTCGGCTTTATGCAGTCTACGTGCTGTTAACCACTAGGCAGCTGCTGGAGCAGATTCGCATTGTTCCAATCGTGCATGGTATGAAGTTCTTGTCGTGCGTTAAGTGTTCCGGTTTTCGTAACTGTTCCAATTAGTGCCGTCGTCTTGGACAGAGTGTATACTATATGAGCTGTACAAAAGAAAAAAGAGCCAGATTATCCATTTGTTGGCCTTTATGTAGTAGATAAAGCACAGGTTATTCAAATAATTTAGTGCACATTGCACTTGTTGTATCCTTATCAACAAACCTGAGAGATCGTAGCATGTTTTAGCTGACAATAACCTTATCAATACGCCTCCATTCATGTGAATTCTGCCGAAAGCGTGGCAAATGTATTCATATCGAAGTATGAGAAAAGAGACATCGCAAACTGCTCTAAGCGGAAATAAATTGCAATTCTTAACGTGATTGTTCAAAGCCGCAGCCACTATGCTGAGCATGTCCGTTCGGCACAGGTAATTTGCATTAACACCTGAAAAATATGCACAGTCTAGCCGGGTGTCTTTGTTTCAACAATTCTTATTATAGAAACCGTGTTTGATTCTCGAATTTCCTTTATTTTTATAAGTACACTGTGTGTCACATGAACCTGTCTTGAACCGTATCGTTGCTGGCACCGGCGAACATTACGGTTGTGCAACTGCTCATCATACTGTAACCTAGCGAAACATCATAATGGTACTGATTCATAATGCCATGTAGTCTTTATTCATAAGTGAAGTTACCTAGAGGCATAAGTGATGAGAGCAAATTATATGGAATACTACTATTGAAAAAAATAACTCATTGAATAGTTTTCACTCACATTGTTGCATTTGCTTTACGTGTGTGTCTCTGTCCTTGTCTTTCGAGCTGTACTCGTGTGGCCATCAATTACGACCTTGCCCAAGCATTTGTCAGCTTCATTGATCAAGGGGCTCAATTCAGTTGAATCTAATACTGCCTGTCAAGTGACTGGCGTGTTTTATCTAAATATTATGGACTGGCAGTACTTGGCAAGCATTAAACCACAATATTTTTTCTTTATTGCACTTCAGTTGCGGGCGTCATAGATTGCCGGAAAAATTTTATGAAAACTGCCAGGGAAGGCTTGGAAAAAAAGCGGGGAATTTTCAAATGACCACATAGGTATGCTGTTTTGCTATATGTCATACGATGTTTCCAGAGAGTCTCTCCGTTAAATATATTTTTAAAACGTTTCACCTCATAAAAAGTTGAGGGAATTGGTCCCATTTATTGAAAAAAGTATTGAAAGCCAACCATACTGACATGGCATTTCTTACTCAATATATTTTATTTTTTTTTCGTTAAGTAAGGGTCCTGAACCTCGAAACCCTAGAAAATTTTCCTGCTTTGAAAGCACCTTAAATAATTTAATGTGATCAAATTCATTCGAACTATACTATTACTTTTGTTCCCTATGAAGGGAATATCTGTCGTGCAATGACACAAAATGCTCGCGTGGTATTTCGGGTGCTCATGTGGTCTACCTAACTTGGAAACCTGTTAGCATGCCCAAGAGGCCTCAATACCTGCAAGAAACTAAGTGAGCATATCAATAGAATCAATCCATCTGCCTTCTGTTGAAGTTATGGCCAATGACCCCTTCATTTAGGAGTGTGAGAAAGACTTCTAAGTGTGTATTAAGCAAAATAAATTATAATTTTGGCATGATTCTGTGAATACTCCAGTCACGTCTTCTGAGCATATCCCTTTTCACGGGCATACTTAACTACCGGCCAAAAAATGTACAGACAGTCCAACTGGGTAGCGTTTCGGCAATAGAGATCATTTGGGCAAAATACATTATTGCATCATATATGAACTTGTCATAAAAGAGAACACAGTGTTGCTAGCACGAGCAGCAGTTGCGACTTTTTAATTGTTCACCATATCATAACATAAAGTATTGTATATTGGTACTGATGTGTATTGACAAGCAACCATTATTCATGGGTAAACTCCATTAGGTATTGACTTGTATGGCTGAGCAAATATATTAAGCTTCTTAATGAACGTACAAGGAATACGCAATTGTTGCTTTTGCCTCATATTGCTATATCTACTTATTTGCAGCATACACCTGCAGCACCTTTGGGACTAATGACACAAATCTCAAAGCCAGCCTGGCGACCATGCTTGCCAAGGGGCAGTAGTGTAAATATTTAGTCTCTTCAAAATAGCATAAGACGTGTATTTAAGGAATTCATCTATTATATCGTGCAATAAAAGTAGTTAATTTATTCCCGGTGCACTTGCTTTCTTTATTGCACTGCATGATTCAGCACTTCACTTCTTTCTGTTTATGCAACATATATGAGAGTACGGCTGGTTCAGGAGCATTATTATTCTGCTAACGTTGATGCATAAGTGCAGATGAAAAGCAACAGCTGCACATGCATAAAAAATTCTAAATTTCTTGCTACCATATGTAAACAAAAATGTAAACAAGCTTGTAGATACGGATAGCTGTGGACTTATGGCCTTATACACTCTTTGTAGACTTCTTTATGAAATGTCTGCGTCTATAGACTCTCTATAGATTATTGAAAATTCATGTTTTTTGATTGACGGCGTGATCCACCTAGTATCTTCTGTTCAACAGGAAAAGAGACGCCGTCGTCTGGTATGCGCAATATTTCTGGCCATCAAAAGTGCCTACGACAACGTCTTCCACCATTCGATTCTTCAGGCGCTTGAGGATATTGGTGTTGGTGGCCGGATGTATGCGTGGCTGCAGAGTTACCTCAGTGGCCGCGCCATTTTCATGTCCACTTCGGATGGCGAGACTGATAGACATTAAGTTCGCAGGGGTGTTCCGCAGGGTGGTGTCCTTAGCCCAGTATTGTTCAATATGATACTGGTGGGCCTTGCAGACGAGCTACCTGAAACAGCGCGTATCAGTACGTACGCGGATGATATCTGTATTTGGTCATCTGGGGTCACACGTCCACAAGTGCGTGCAAGGCTTCAACGTGCGGTTACCATAACGGCGAAGTACTTGCGCTGTAGAGGCCTGCAACTCTCAGCTACTAAGTGTGCAGTCATGGCATTTACGCGCAAATCGATGTCAAATTATCCAATCGTTGTCGACGGAACGGCGCTCCCTTTAGTCACCCACCACAGATTTCTTGGCGTGATAATAGACCGCAGTCTTTCTTGGACCAAACATGTAACTGCGCTTAGGGCTAAACTGACCAACTTCATACACGTTCTTCGTGTGATATCAGGATTGAGATGGGGCCCCTCTGAGCGAAGTTTGCTCCAAGTGTACCAGGCACTTTTTGTGGGCTACATACGCTACAGCATGCCTGTGTTATCTAACATGGGGTCATCTTGTATACGCACGCTGGAGAGCCTTCAGGCTCAAGCACTACGGATATGTCTTGGCTTGCCACGCTGTACGTCAACTAAGGGCCCAATAGCGGAAGCACGGGCTTGTCCTATCGACATATACAGGTCTTGTGAACCTGTGCGAACCTATCTTCGCCTGCTAACCAGACACTCACGCCATCCACTGTCAACGCTTCCAAGCATCAACCTTGACTGTGCTTTTTCTAAAGCTATTGCATATCACGCAAGCATTGTACCTGCAAGATTCCAGGTAACCGACATCCCCGCGACACCTCCATGGACATTGCCAAGACCACTAGTGAGACTTCACATACCCGGAATTAGGAAGAAATCTCACGTTTCCTCCATTGGCTTGAAGCAGCTCACCCTGTCCCATATATTTACTTTATATAGTGGGACTGTAGAAGTATATACCGATGGTTCGGTCACGCCATCTGCCACAACGGCCGCATTTGTCATCCCACAACTTGGAATTACTCAACGATTTCGATTAGACCACAAATCTACATCTACGGCAGCGGAACTTGCGGGAATACGGGAGGCTGTCCGTTTTATGAGAACGCAGACACCCCATAAATGAACAATATTGTGCGATGCCAAATCAGCGCTACAGGCGCTAAAATATTCTTTAAACAAAGGACCATACTATCTGGTCGTGCTCGAAATCATCGAACTTTATCACAGTGCCGAGTTAAGTGGTCACGTGATCACCTTTCAATGGGTGCCAAGCCATTGTGGTGTTTTTGGTAATGAACTCGCTGACAGTGAGGCAAGATCGGCCTCCCCTTCCTGTGATGAAGTACGGATTGCCTACTCGCGACCTGACACCAACTCCATGATCAAGGCACTCATGCAGGACCTTACAAAGGCTTACAGAACCCACTCTGATAACATTCACAGACGTCTACGTGTGATTGACCCAGACGGTAAATTCTGTTTGCCCCCGAAGCTTACACGGAGCAAAACATCATTGCTACACAGGATTCGGCTCAGCGTTGCTTTCACCCGTCGCTACGCACACCTCATCGGCCAATCGAACAGCCCTGATTGTGTACACTGCCAGATGCCCGAAACACTGCAACACGTACTGTGCGACTGCCCAGCATATATGCTGGAGCGAAGGACGTTAGACAGTTTCCTAGCCAGCGTTGGCAGACAACTACTGTCGGAGGAAGCTATTCTCGGCCCATGGCCTGACAATGCAATTTCAATGCGTGCCACAAAAGTATTGTTGAAGTTCCTGCAGGACACCAAGCTCGACGAGCGGCTCTAGCGAGGCAACTGTCTCATGTGCATAAGCACTCACCACTTCTCTTATCATCATCATCCATCCCAATACTTTCACTCCCCTTCCCTCTTCCCCAGTACAGAGTAGCAGACTAGAGCGCACTAGCTCAGGTCGACCTCTCTGTCTTTCCTATCAATAAATTCTATTCATTCATTCATGTTTTTTGAAAAGTGTCTGCAGAATGTCACAGAAAAAGATGTGTATAGGATTATATAGTTCTACTTTTGCAGACTTGTCTATAACATGTCTATAGACAAATGTCTCTAGATAGCCTGTAGACTTCAGTCTACAAAAGTTGCACTGTATAACCCTATACACTTCTGTCTATGAAGATTCTGCGGACTTTTGTCTACAAACACGAATTTTCATTCATCTATAGATAGCTTATCGACTAAGACTTCTTATAAACTAGTCTATAAAAAGTGTAGGGCCATAAGTCTATGGACTGTCTATAGAAGGTCTATAAGAATAGGCTATAGATAGTATATTGGCATTTTCTATAAAAATTTATAGACTTCAGTCTTCAATAGACATTCTGCAGCTAAATGTCTACAGACGAATTTTCAATATCCTACAGACAGTCTATAGAGAGTGTATAGACAGTCCATAGACTCAGACTTCTTATAGAGTAGTGTTTAAAAAGTGTGTGGCGATAAGTTTATAGAATGTCAATAGACAGTCTATAGACTCAGACTTTTTTAGACTAGTCTATAAAAAGTGTATGACCATACGTCTACAGACTAGTCTAAGGAAATGTCTATAGACAGTCTATAGACTTCATAGGCAAATGTCTATAGCCTGTCTATAGACTTTCTATGAAATTTTTTGTAAGGGCGTTGCCGTTCCCGAAGTCTGCCAGTGGCACTCACCGTCACTTACCTGCCCACGGTGGACGTACTGGCTTGGCTTTCAATGAGATAACTGCGCGTGTGACCGTTCATTAAGACAACGCTTAAAGTCTCACCCTATATCTACTTAATGTGGCATATGACTTATTTGTGGGACTATATATACTTCACAGAACACACGACTGGTTTGCATGACAAGAGTACGACTTATAAATAGGTAGTATAACAAAGCTTACTACGGTGTCCACACTCGCTGTATTGCCTCATACCAGCGCTACTCAATGATGCAACAGTGCTTACGTTAACAAAATCTTCGCCTTTTGGTTTGTTCTGACATTTGATGTCATCGATGCGCAGCTTCAATTATATTTCATGCGAACGTCGAGAGGTCGCCGGTACCATGTCGATGTAAACAAACGCACCGGTCAGTGTTTCGGGGACTAAGCAACGCATTGTTCCTGGGGATTGTACAATATATCTGAACATACAAATGCGGAAAGCGGCGCTCCCCAACAAGGAGTATGCGAAATGGCTCCTGCAAAGGGGTAAAACATCTAAAATTGCAAGCAGCACGTATAAATTTAGTTCTCAGGGCTACCTTTAGTCTTAATGGCGCAGTGCGATATGTCGTCCTGGGCGCTAGCTCTCATGGTGGCGGATCGAATGCGGATTCATGGCTATTGAACTCGTCGGAATTGTAGATGTTACCGTTTTAAAGCTCCGAGGAACAGGTGCAGCTAAGATTAGCACCCGGCGACAATGTGCCAACGATGCTGCATGGTCACGAATCAGCTCTTCTCAGTGAGCCCTTCGTCGCCTTCGTCGCCTTGCGCGCTTTCCCCGCTGGTGTCCAGCTCGTCACGTCACGCGATGATGTTTGCAAGGGTGCGGGGTGAGGTTCGAGGTTCATTTCTTGCGTTTGCCCCTTAATTTAACAGTATTTTAGAATTTGTGGAACATTTGTACTATGAGATGCGTGACAGGCAGGAGTTAAAGGGAAGCCCAAGGTGTCATTACCCTTGACATCGTGAAATATCGCCGGAGTATTTGTCCTTTGACGGCTTTGCGTGGTTAGCGTATGAAGCGTAACAATAAGGCGGAGGTCCCAGCCACCCACTTCGAGCTAACGTTTGCGTTGATGTCGCACAATTTGCTTCGTTGGAAGAAAATAAATCTCAAACGGCTTTCTTTTAGTCGCTTCGAGGACGTAATATTAAGGATAAATTTTCGACGTTTTCAAGATTACTTCCGATTTCGAGCACTTCGACGCCTGACAGAGAATTTATCAGCATCCCCTTTGAAACGAGGTGGTGACGAAGTGTCCTAGCCTGCTTCACTTTCCCAGACGTGCCGTACATGTTTCTAATTTTCGCATTTTCATGCATCTAATTAATCATTTTTCCTCTATTTTAAAACTTCTATATCTACCTACTATCACTACCTAGGCCTTCGCCGGGTTACATTACCGTAGGTGCAGCAGCCTGACGTAATGAACACAGAGCAGCAAACATGCCACCGGGTTCCTTGCAGCATCACCAGATGGCACTCGCCTCCACGCATCAGTGGTGACGTAGCGGGAAGGCTGAACTGCGTTCCCGGGACGCTACCAACGCTACAATAAAACTTGCCTTCGGCAAAGTTTTTTAGCACAATGGCAACACTGGTTCAACTAATCCCCCGCTATTACATTAACATTAAACTAATTTGTCTTCACAATGAGGACTTTCTGACTTTCCAGGAAAGGAAGAAAAGAACAAATTTGTTCATAAACATTGTACGTACATTTATTCGTTTGAATGAACTCATACATTACATAAAATTTCTCACTTTAAAACAGAAACGTTTTACTAAATGTCACTAAACACGATCTTAACTAGAATGCTAAAGACTATTGAAAATGAAACATTCAGAAAACTGACACCAGAAAGTGCGGCTTATGTCGGATACGATAACTCCAATGACTGATAAGGGACAATTCTTCAGCTTAACATCCAGCAATTCTTGTGGCTAATGTTACAGGCAGTGTTCTAAATATATATCGCCGATAATATGGCGCCTGTGCCATTTCTAGAGCGGCCATCGCCTTGTACTCTAATTAGCTTCAGTCATCCATGTTGCAAACGTTCATGCCTCACTCCCTACTGAAGAATACGTTGTGTATGCATCCGGATGAAACATTGCGTATGCACCTGAAGGTGTGAAGGAGCCTAAAAAAAAAGCTACTATCGGGAGTGCATGCAAACATATTTGTGCACTGTGCTCTGGGTGCCAATAGAAGACCAGGTTGTAAAATTATCCAGCTCCCCGCCACATTATGTTTCGTAGCCTGCGAGTTCTAGGTGCTTGAACTCGATTTATAAGATTTGTTGAAGTGCATGCGACAGTTCATCGTGTATCAGTCAATGTGGCAATGACAATTGTCAAAATCCTGCTTCGGTGGCAGCCCCTTGAGGCAATCACTTGTCGCAAAACTAAAATGTGTACAACACTTTATATTAATATCACCCTGAAGATCATATTCCGATTAACACGCGACGTAATTGCAACACAATGACTGTGTCGTATCGCAAGAAATATGTTGGTCATATGGCTAGCGAAAGGTATTTCAACGACAAAACGCTAATAATCGAGAAATAACAGGCACGCAAGGGAAAGTAGTGGCTGAAACATTTCCATGTGTGTGAGCCTGAGGCACTGTGGCTCAGCTGGATCCCAGGAATTCTTCGACGTAGTGCGCCAACAGCATAACCAGGCATAACGAAACTGTTCTGAACAAGCAAAATAGGAACGCCATCTAGTAGCTCCAAGTCGTAGCGCCTTCCGTGAGGGAGCAGGCCTGCTGTGTGCTAGTTGAGTAAGCAGGTCTGTGTAAATAAAGGAAGACGATGTTATCGACACAGGTCAGTAACTATGTGCTATTGCTAAGCGAAACTTGCTCATAGTTGCGCCTTGCATATATTTTGGAGACCGTAACCCTATAGTTAAAAAAGCAGTCTTTAGGCTACCAAGGCACATACATATACACGTAGAAAAACAGCAATTCAGATGTAATTTCGCCGATGAAAATAGCAGAGATCAGGTTACGTTGTTTTAGAACTTCAAGACCTCAAGACGGGTGCCTTCAAGACGGGTGCACCGCACGTCCCGATATTGATAGCATGAATGGTAATCAAAAAGAAATAAAAAAATATGCAGATCCCACGCATTGCGAGAATCTATGTAGGCGAAGCGTTATCAGTTATTTGCGTTCATTGGCGTTATTTGGCGGTGATATATTGACGGCACGCGACAGTCGTGACGGGATGTCAAATGTTACCTTGCCTGCTCGGCTTGTGTTTCTTGATCTTGCTCCGCTCGACACTTTATGCGAACCTTCGTCTTGTCGACACTAACCCCCGTATTGAGAAATGCATGTTAACTTGAAGTCCACGCTCAACTTGATTTCAATGACGCCTGTCATGAGCGCATCAAAGGAAACGAAATGAGCGTATTGGGCGCGTTCTCACCAAGTGTCGCTTATATCAAGTTAAGCATAGGCTTCAAGTTAAGATGCATTCTGAATACGAGGGTAAGTGCATGTTTCGGCGACATTCTGGGCTATAGCGTTGTAGCTAACAAAACTGCTTCCTCTCTCTCTCTCTCCACTCTCTATTTCCTCGCTAACATTCTCCCCACCTCCTCCCTGTATACTGTCGTTGCTGTTGCGGGTTAACACGGAGACAAGCGCGGCGGCTCGTGCACAGCATTTGTGAGGGGTCACGTGATGTCACATCCAATCTCATCAAATCTTGTCGAGTTTCCTTTGTGCCACACTCCTGTCATGTACTAACGCGATAGCATTAAAGACCCCGTGTCGCAGACAATCCGGTGTCGACGCCACGGGCATCGCTCAGCAAATAATCATTGTGAACCACAACCACGCAGGCACTCCACGTGGCGCATACCTCGTCTCACATTCTTTACAAAGTTATTCTTGGGAATTTCGCGAATGACAGCTCATACACAAATGTCATCAAACAAAACACCGACAGCGCATGCCTCGTAGGTTTTTGGGACGTGGCCACGTCCCGACCTCATCCTGACGCGGCCGGCGTTAGTTTAGTGGCGTGCGTCTCAACTACGTCCTGACGTGGCCGGCATTAGCAGCGTGCCGGACAGCAGCAGCTGCGGCAACCCACATCAGCAGCAGTGGGAGAATCGAAGAATCAAAGAAAGCTTAGCTTTAAAACAAATAACATTGTGAGCGCCGCGACCTGATCCCGATCGCACCCATTCCGCAAAACGTACATCCGGACAATCGACGCACACCTCTACCCTGGGCGACCGCATTCCTCAAGTTCCTCAAGGGCATAGACAAGAAAGCGGACAAGGTCACGTTGGTGGACGCCGCCGCCTACCGCGGCAACCGAGCCTTCCCGCGGTCGAGGTCTCGTCCTCGCAGCGGACCCTAAACGCCGCCACGGTACTCACACGCGACTCCGAGGTGGCGGTGTAAGTGGCCATAGCCCTGGCAGTGCTCGACGACAAGCGAGAGGTGATATTCAGCGACTCGAGACCGACTATAAAAGCGTTCGAGAGAGAAGTTGTGTCCGGCCAGGCGTTACGCGTCCTTCGCGGCGCTGATCGGAGCACCCTCAACCACCACACCCTCATCTGGTTTCCGGCCCACCTGGGTCGGATCCCGGGAGCCACACTGAGAGAGCCCACGACGCTGCGCGCACGCTCACCGACGGCGTTGTCACCCCCGGGAAACCACATCTCGACGAGTTGGAAGTGAACAGGGACGCACCAGTAACGTGCCATGCAATCATTAAACACTTTCAACTGGGGCGACGTCTCTTTCAGCCCCCGCACCTCATATTAAACAGGCCGAAGGCGCTAATGCTACGCTCGTAACTGACACATACCTATCCCAACCCCGCCACGTTACACATCATCTACCCGACGACGCTTGCCGCTCCTGCAGCTACACGGCTACACTCGCATACGTGCTCTGGGAGTGTAGAAATGCTGCGCCCGACTCTACCTCGGGCAAGTGTGGGAAGACCCTACGAAGCCCGCTACTCCAAGACCTGCGATGGGCCGTCCAGCAGGCTCGCGCAGCGGCCGCCACGTACTCCCTCTCGGTGCCTGCGTGGGAGACGCCCGCAGCGCGCGGACGAGCGTCCTACAGAAACTGCAGTTTATCCAATCTAATATCCTATAACTGCACTTTCTTGTGTGGAATTACCTAATGTATTTACATAAAGGCCTTGCATAACGGTGGAAATAAACGGTAAAAAAGAATGAACAGAAATGAAATCCCGGGCAACCCCTACAAT
The DNA here is from genome assembly GCF_038994185.2 of Dermacentor albipictus. Lineage (NCBI taxonomy): Eukaryota > Metazoa > Arthropoda > Arachnida > Ixodida > Ixodidae > Dermacentor > Dermacentor albipictus. The sequence goes on from NW_027225602.1 coordinate 477,883, forward strand.
GCACGTAGACTAAGAGCATTGATTTAACATAGCGGTGAAACGTGATACGGGGAAAACATGGCCGCTCCCTCTCTTTCAGTAACCGCAAAAGTGCTGGTTGATCGTAGGGGTGGCAAATGCGGTCAATATCCCACAAGACCTTCGTTTTAAACGTATAACAATGCCCAGGCCCCTTAGCGCCCACCGATGGCGTAAAAAGCACCTGCAGCCATACGGTCCGAGTATCGTGTTTCGGTCGCTGAGCACTACACCACAAGACAAAGGCCTTAAAGATCTATTACTGCACATACCACAACTTCCTAAGAAAATCCCGCACCATCTCTCTTCAGTATCTTTGGCATCCAAATCCGCATTTCACATTCATTATTTGCTGTCCTCTTACGATAATAATCATGGCTTGTTGTCGATAAGGAAAAAGGGTCTTTTCTCTAGCGCTTTTCATTAGCATTGTAAAGTTGGCGTCTGTAACTCAAGCATACCGCTACGCGTCCCTTAATGTGCAGAAGAATGCTTCTGGGAAAGACTGCCGCTCAGTGCAATGAAAATGTAATGCAGTACTTCTGTGGCTCTACTAAAACACCATTCGCAAATGAAATTTTGATGAAATTTCGCGTCTACTCAGACAGCCTATTTTACAGAAAACAAAGACTAGTTGCCGACAAAGTCGAAATTATTGTGCACAGTTCCAGTACTCATCCATATAATTTTTCATGTTTTATAAACACGTATCAGTCGCAAACAAGCAAGCGTTTCGCTTAATAAAGTTATTGAATTGGCTTACTTAAGAGTATTTGATCACAAGCGCATGCGTAGACGGTACAGCACATACCCTTGGGGTCTTTGACCCTGGTATATTGGCTCCATGCGTCGAGTCCGAGACCAGAGCTTGACGCGTCTCCAGCAGTCTTCTCAAATTCTAGGCGCTTGAATGTGCACCGGTAATGTTCACGCATGATGTCAGGATTGTACTGGCGGCGACCACACGGATTTTCACATGCCTGTTCTGAGCAGGCGCAAGGAAATCCATCCCGCTCAACCTGTAAGTCACGTGGATGGAAAGCATCGCTGAAAAATGAATAAAACTGCTTACCCTATCATTTTTTTCTTTTTTACTAGTTCATTAATAACGATACACGCATAAGCCACAGCACTGGCTTCTGTGGCGCGCTCCAATAACACCAGCCATCCCCTAAAAGGATATCTAAACAACAATATTTTAAACACATTTGATACTAACAAGTATTGCATGCTGAATGTCGCTGCAATTACTTTCGCCGCTTATCATAGCGTTACACGCCTGAATGAAGGAACTAATTAATGAAAATGAGGACTACAATAAGGTCTTGTTTAACAAAGTTGCAGGAGTAGCCAAAGTTACTTCACGTTCATTACGTCGTTGTATTAATTATTACACTTTGCAGCAATATTTTCCAGATGTGCACACGACTTCCAGCGACAAAAGGAGGAGATGGCTTACGACACGCTAAGCCGCTACAAGGTGAGTTAAAATTTTTCTGTGCCTAACAGATTCCTTGGCACCATACGCGATAGCCTTGACGAGAGTGACCTTGTGCTCAAATGTGATCTTTCATTATCTCTTTACACGTTACTCGTCTATATAATTGTGAAACCGGCAAAACGAGGATGCAGCGGAAGAAACCCACTCGCACGCTTCGATGCGAACAGAGTAACTGAAGGTCGAGCAGGACATGGCACACAACATGACGCACTAACTAAGAAGGTGATTGAGGCTTATCTGCCGCTCTCACATCGCTCAGAAATGTTTCTGTTTGGAGAGATAGAGAGAACACTTATATAGGGTTTCAGTCGTAGAACTTCGTGCGTCAAACACCACTAGTTATCTGTGTATGTGTTCCTTCTTGGCGCTGTCTTTTCTAGCTGTTTAAGCTCGAAGTATGTCAACTGGCAGAGTTGTGTGGAAGTGGAGGCCAAAAAAAGCCTTTGCTGCGGCAGCTTTGCTTGGCCGAGTCGTAGCTTCGGAGATTGCGAGAAATACCACGTGCACCCGTCGAATGCTGACGCGCCTAGCTACTGTTCTGTGAGCATTTACCCAGACCCCAATCGCCGCCCGCACCCGGGGGCCCCTGACACATCGCGCATGGCATGGTCAGCCGCGCGTCCCCGGCGTCTACGACTTGCCACCTCCGAGCTTTTTGCAGCGGCCCCAGCATTTCGCCTTCGTTCGCTTGCACGTCTTACCGCTAGCTCGGACCATATACCTCGACAGCTCACCACCCCAAATATGGAAACGGACCTAGACACTACCCACGTAGGCGTCCCTGGCAACGACTGGCTGACTGTGAAGTACAAAGAACGGAAGGCAGTGGAAACACCACTTGAAACAACCACTACCCAGCCTCACTATGAACGCCTGCGACGCCCGTCCCCACTTCATGAGAGCGACGTAAAAGTTGTCATCCGGCTACGAGACAGTCTACATCTTGCCCGCTGTATATCTCCACAAATCGCGGCGAGTGCTAAGACAGCTAGCAGACACCCAATACCCCAACACTTCAGCAATCTTGCGGTCAGACAAGACATTGAAAAAAAGATTGTAATCGCCAACACATCTCAAGAAACGCTGGCAATGAACATCCGTTATTCCGTGTCTCTACGACTCTGCACAAAAGAATACACTACCCCAATTCGTGGTAATGTTCACAAGCATTCCCGTTTTCCATCAGTCATTTCCCAGTGTAACAAGTTAACTAACGATATTGTGCGTTGCAATAACATTGACTGTTTTATTAACCGCATTCAGTGTATTGACTTGTCATCATGATTTTTTTTTCATTGCATTTCTGTACCACTTCTGCACGGGCCGTGAAGGGTCTGCAGTATATTCAAGTAAAAAAATATCGCCGCTCCTTATGACTCCGCCCGAGGCGCCAAGCATGGCATCACTTCAGGCAACCCCTCAGGTGAACTACTACACAACCTTCATGCCCCTGGCCGTCATATCTTTCAAGCTTGCAAGCTCTGGTGCTCACCAAGCGTAGTCATCGCATTCGTGGGCAAAATCAGACTATTTTACGTCTACTATAATGGACGAAGACTCCGTTGCACCCCTTTTCGCAACACGAAAAAAGCGCGTAGGTTGTGCTTTCAAGTTGGCCACCGAGAGGACGTTTGCCCCAAGCCTGACCTCAAAGTGTGCCAAAACTGCGGTGTGCAAGACCCCACACCAGACCACACCTGCAGACCAAAATGCACTCTATGTGCAGGATCAAATGCCACTGCTGCAGAGCACTGCCCCGCGCCTTTCAGACGTTCGGCGCGCCCCGCCGCGCGCCTCAGCCACCAAGACCAACGAAGAGCTCGATACCGTTCACTTTCCCCAGAAAGGAAACTCTAACACCGATCGAGGTCCGCATCACACCAAACGCAAACGCTAGTGCCGATCGAGATCGAGATCCCGTCCACGCCAAGACTCAACGGGACTCAGATCAATGGAGGCACACAGTGCGTCCGGGAAAAAAGAGGTGAGCTGGGCGGCAGGGATGTTTAAAAAACCACCTAAATCATCAACTCTAACTACCAACAACCCAACATATGTCACAACCTCAAGGATCTCCAATCACTACATAAACAACCACCGATTTCCAACAGCAAATCATGGCACGACCTGATGCCCTAGAACAAGCTAACACACCGAAAGAAGCGAAAATTAACCAATTCAAGCAAGAACATGTCAACCTCAAGGCTGAAATAGCACAATTCCAGACCTCGCCAGCCACATCTAGGCCAACCAATGCCGAGGTATGTAGCCCATCTCCTTCCCACGCAGCTTCTCAGGACTCCGACGCAATGACATGCACTGACTCAGCTCACTCCACCTTAGCCAATAAAATTGCCCACTTCTCCAACAAGCTTACGCGAATAGCTGAGAGTGTCACCCAAGTTAACGGCAAACAGGATGCACTTGAGACTATTCAATAATCCATCAGACAGCAGATGCACTGAACACTTGCCACATTGCTCCCTTGTAAAGAACGCAGCCGCGCGGCCTACCTCAAGGCGCAATCCGAGCCCTGTGCTGGTCAAGTCGAAGCCGAAACGTACAAGCTCCTAAAGTGCACCCCTTACAATATGGCAGTGGAATTGTCAAAGCTACACTCTAAATATTTTCACACCCTTATAGGTGTAATGCGGGTGTATTCATCTTTTCACCCTTGTATACACCCTTGAAATGCCCTTTTTAACGAAAAAGGGTGTTCAACAAGAAAACACCCTTGGAACACCCCAGTCTTTCTAATTTACACCCTAATTATAAGGGAGTAAGTGCACAAGCTTACAGTATATGATGAATGAACATTGCCAGTTAAGGCGTTGATATTGGCTGTACATGAAACGCGCTCTACCTGCGCTTGAATCAGGTAGCTGGAATGATTAGATCGGGGCACCTAGGCAGCAGCGCACTGGCTCCGAACAGTGGTCAAAAATGAAGTTTCCCACGAATGTTGATATTGAACGGGTGACACTAACGCGCAGACTTTGCATAGCCAGATATCTGCAAGAGGCTTCATATGATCAATAGCAAAATATTTACAATGCTATCACTGAATACTTAAAGGTGTGCAACCAGTTAGACTGGGAATGGTTAGGAGTGAGGGCTAACGGTAAATAGCTCACCAACTTACGGTTCGTAGATGACATTGGCATACTCAGCAACACTGCAGACTATTTGCAACAAACGTTTGAGGAACTTGTCGAAGAAAGTGTAAGTCTGATTGAGAGTTAGTATGCAGAAGAGAAAAGTAATGTTCCACAGCGTGGCGAGAGAACGAATGTCATGGTCGGCAGTCAGCCTCTAGAACCTGCGCATAAATACGTTTATTGAGCTTAATTACTCGCCGGGGCCTCTGATCAAGGAAATTAACAAAAATAAAACATTAGCTGGAGAGCTTACGGCAGGCATTACTAAATCATGACCAGGGAGCTTACTGCTAACCATTGCTTTCTACCGTTACTAACGTATGGGACCGAAACTTGGAAGTTACCAAAGAAGCTTGAGAAGACGTTGAGGACCGCGCAACGAACGATGGAATGAAAATTATTAGGCATGATGATAATAGACTGGAAGACAGCGATGTGGATTAGAGAGCGAACGGGAATAGCTGATATACTGGTTGACATTATGAGGAAGAAGTCGTGCTGGGCAGACATTGCAATGCGTAAGGGAGAGAACTGCTGGTCTATTGGAGTTGCAAAATGGGTGCTAAGGGAAGGAAAGCACAGTAGAGGACGGCAGAGAATAATGTGGACGTGATGGAATCGGGAAACTTGAAAACACGTGGAACCAGTTAGCACAAGACAGGGGTATTGGAGATCGCTGGAGAAGCTTTCGTCCTGCGATGGACGTCAATATAAGCTGATGATGATGATGATGTGACGACATCCATGCTAGCTTCGCGGCATGTCTTTCATGTTATGTCATGCATGCGTGTCATGCATGTTCTGATAGCTCGATTTCCGTCGATTGCGGGGGGGGGGGGGGCGCTAGTAGCGGCGTAGCCAAGTGGGGCACACCGGGCACTTGTAACGCTCACTAAAAGTAAAATTGTTGCTGCTATGGCAATGGCGCTCCTTCCCCCTCCACGGTCAATTGGGACCCCCCCCCCCTTCACACGAAAAAATTTTCTGGTTACGCCATTGTGGGCAGGGGGGTGCAAGATTGCTCTAGACCCCTCCTCCTAACTTGTCAACGGAAACGGGGGACGGGAGGGCAGCTGCCGCCGGGCCGCAAACCTTAGGCAGCCCAATTAACGGCTGCATTTCCCTTTGGACGTGAATACTGCATTAATGCCATTACACTGTAGGATTCGTGGCGGTTCGAGGGCATGCGACAATAAAAAAAAAACACATACAGCCATCAGAAAGTCTTAGCTTGAGCAGATCTTTGGGAGCTGGGCAAGACTCTCACAAAAGAAAAAAAAGCTTGGCACCCCTCTTACAGGCATTGTCAACTCTGGGTCCCACCGCTGACTGTACATTTCCGGTAAAAAAAATCACCCATGAACTCCTCTCGGATTTGTCTAAGTGTGCGTAAGCATTGTGACTCTTCCTCATCTACACGCAGTCCATGTCGTTATCAATGTTATGAGACTTGATCCGACAAGTATAAGCGCCAGCGCTGCGGCGACACGGGCTGCTCTGGTCGGCAGCGCAAGCAAAGTACGGCAGGTGGCGGGGCCAGGCGCGCTGGTGACGTTCCGTTCGTTTTGAGCCGTTATCGCTCTTTATCTCTCCTCATCCGCGACGAACCATTATCAACCGTTCTCCGGCGGCGGCTGCTTGTGGCACGGCCGCGCGAACCGTATCTTGAAAGCGAACTGCATTGTGGACAGAGTGTGCCCACTGCTGAAAACTTCACGCGCTGTGTTCTCACCATTTACTTCGCTTTGAAAACAGACGCACACACACCTATCTTGAAAGTGATCTGCGAAAAGCGCATAGTGCGGCATAAGCTGAAAGCTTCGTGAGCGCAGTGCTCTCGCCGCTTCGGTCGCGTTGAAGCCTTGAAGCGACAGCTAGCACGAAGGTGAATTCACTCGCTGCCGCGGGTTCTATATTGAAAGCTATTGTGCGGTACGGACTGGCGGACGGATGGTTTTTCTTGTTGGGGAAGTATAGAAATGCTTACGTTATAAAAAAAAATCGCAGGGTTCGCGAATTTCGCGATAAGAACCAACACCAACCTACTCCCCCACCCCCCGCTGAGCGATGCCGTCTTCATCGCCCCCTCCCAACCCCAGGAAAAGGGACACTACCTTTCTATCTCAGTTGAAGAAAGGATGATGAAGCGTTAACAACGACAATAACGGCATGTTCTAACGAGTTGTCTTATGGCCTCTGAGATTTGCGCGCGAAGCTGGCGCGCGCGAACCTGAGAGGCCATAATTGGCCGTTTAATAGCATAAAAAGACAAAGATAATGCCAAACGACACAACTAAAAATTCAAACAAAGAACTGATCTTAGCTATACTGTTTGGGGAAAAGAAATAAAAAATTAGACAGCCGCAACACACGCCACTAAAGCCACCGCCGCCGGCTTAACGCGGAACCAACTGTTGGCAACATTCATTCGCGCGTCATTGCTTCGTCCGCGTCGTCTCCGCAACGAGAACCGCCATCATCTCGCGCCTAACGTTTTGTATGGCTTTGTTCTCTGCAATCCGCGCACACAGCTCATCGGTGGCTGCACGTCTGCTCGGCGTCGCAATGCGGCCTGCGTCATTTTCTGGTGCTCGCGCAATCGGTGTGAAACATGTCGCATGTAAAATGTTTGATAGAAGTGCCTCACGTCCAAGTCAAGCCGCCGTACGGGTGTATGGCTGTGCACCCCGTTCTCGGAAGCGTCGACGGGTTTCCGGTATGCGGATTTCAGGTACGTGCAAATGCGTTTCGCCCTCCTATTGAGCTCCGGAGCAAAGCGTGCAATATTTTATGTGAAAGATGCAGTGCCCCTGATCATGGTGTGAATTTCGAGCGGCAAACGAGAACTTTGGCACTTAGAGCACACCGCGGCTGCTAAGTCAGCGTGGAAATTGTTTTACGTTACCGTAATATGTTGCTGTCAGTCTAATCTGCGGCTTGTGGATAGTTAGCCCATTGACGTTTGCTTGTGGCAGCGATAGGTGTATATTGAAAGCGGTAATAATTTTCGAGAGCAGAGCTTTTTCGCTCGATGTTAGGTCGTGTTTATGGCGTTATGAAAGCTAGAAAACTAAATGGCTTGATCGTGCTTAGTTCCAACTCTAAGGGGCGTAACGTTGGCGCTGTATGTGTTTGTTTTCGGTGTCACGAGTGCCACTTTCATGCTTTTGTTGCATGAGAGTGGTAGCTGCTGCGTGCCGTCTGGGTAGAACACAATAAAAGCAATTTCCTCACTCATACGTATGCAATGTGAGGTAACAAAATTTCCAGCGTTTTATTCGGAGCGTAAATATCCAGTATAGTTTAGTAAGAAACTCAAATTAGTTAGCTTAGTAGGCGTGAAACAAGTGAAACTCGCATTCCTTTTTGAATTGTTCGCCCAAACTGCACCGCCCCCAGATGCGTCATCGGGTAATTGACAGTAGCTTCGCTACGTGAGTTGTTTTATGCGCCTATATTGCCCGGTTAAGTATCCTGTTCATTTATGCTGACGCTCGTTCATCTTGATTTTAAGCGGTTACTATCCCCGAGTACCGGACGATGCCAAACTTGTGAGGTGTAGCAAACGCGGGAAATTCAAGTGGCGTGGCTGCAAGGCCCTGTTTTTACGTTTCTTGCATTCAAAGCCAACAGACACAGTATTACTGATTTATTTTCCATTTCTGCTGTACTTGATCAATCTAATGTGACAACTGCATCTGCTCTTTAATGTTCTCCATTTACTGTGTATTCAGCTTGGCTGCCACCTTCTCTTCAGAGGATGCCGCTGTGATTGCTCTTTCGTATAGCACATGCCTCTAGGCCCTTGTGTTTCAAGGGCTCCCGCGAGGCAGCTGTGCTCCAAGTAATTTTACCATCCTATATATTTTCTATTTTGCATCATTCTTCCACGATGGATTTTAATGTTAATAGTATTTGTCATTAGTCATCGCCATAATGTTATAGCACGTAGATTTTACGCACTTCACATCGACAATTTTTAGGCCAGTTTACAGCCAAGTCACATCTTCCATAATACATCGTCAACATTACCACTTGTCATGGCGCTCTTTGGCCAAACCTGGCCCTTGCGCCATAAAACACCACACATCATCATCATCAGCTTGGCTGCCAGAAAATGCTTGAATTTCTTTCAGTATCCAAGTGACGAAATATTTCTCTGACGGCCGTGTGTGAAATACGCAAGATGACAAAACTGATAGCAAAATGATGAGATTTTTCTTTTATAGCGTTTGGACTCTACTTTTGGTGAGGATGTCGATCGACCTTGGGCCTGGCGACAGCACACCCGACATCGTCAAAGTGCAGCCTATCAGTTGAGTGCCCCCGAATGGACCATCAACATTGGAAAATGAAGCAGAGCCAGGTAGGGGCAATTTTTACTTTGGAACAGAATACTGACAGCTGCCTCTTTTTTTAAGAACTAAATAACATATTTACAAACCAATCCTTTCTCTTTGTGCAGCCTACATAGAATTGTTTTTTGCTTGTTATACAGACCTTCAGAAAGCAGTTCTGAACCCTTTTTGCATGCACAAATAAATAAAGAGGAGTGCACTTTCTGAAGAAATTGATGCACTGAAATGTGCGTTCGACACACAGTGAGATGCAACATAACCAACAACTTTAAAGCGGTAAAAAAAATTTGAAACATGTTCTAACATCATAGCCCGCCTTGGCATACGGATCTAAATATAACAGCAACGGAGGTGCATGCAGAGAAGTGTTTGTAAATGTTTGCAAGATATGTACATTGTCTAAGAAATTGTTTTTATTTACTTGGAGCTTCTTGGCGCCATGGCAGTGCAGTAAAAGCTCAAAATGATGCCCCTGCTCCTAATAAAGCACTTTTAGATTTTAAAATTAAATTATGGGCTTTTACATCCCAAAACCTAAAGTTTTGGTAACCTGGCTTCTTTAGAATCTAAGTGCATAAGAGGTATTGCATTTTACCCTCATTGGAGGGCAGCTGCCATGGCCTAGATTGAAGCTGGGACCAGCATGACTGAGCAGCATGGCATCATAGTAAGTGGGCTATTACACCAGGTCAAAATGAGAAATACTGCTTAGAACTACCAACTTCTTGGCTCACAAGCACTTTGCACTAACTTAAAGGAGTATGTAGTACTGTCAGTGGCCGTTTATGTACCAATTTCTTTTTAACTTGACTCCATTATTAAAGTGCGAAGCTTCAATTAGTCAAAACCAGCCTAAATTACAGAACCAGCTCAAAACACGCACCATGTATAGCTGGATTTGGACATGAAAATGGAGTCAATTCATGTCGCCGAAAATGGCAGTGGCAGTCACACTATTTCATGCATTTTGCCTAAAACATAGTCAATAATAATTAATCAATTTCTAAAATATTCTTTTCAAAAAGTTTTTTTCAAGCATGAAAGGAGGAGCCAAATGGTGTTCAGGTGCACGAGCAGTTAGTTGCACGGCACTTCTTGCATGTGTTCACTGGCTTCTTTCTAGCTTGAAAGAAAAATTTGTTGCACCTATTGAGCAGTAGAAAGCTGGATTGGGAATTTTTCAGGATGCTCTACAATTTTCGCACTGACACTTTTGCTTTGAATATAATATTTGAGCAGTTAAGTAATCGTTACTAATTAAATAATTAGAAGAAATGTAAGAATTGGTTTCACTTCCTCAAAACGATGGCAAACGACATTGCCTTGGTGCTGTCCAGCTACGTGGCACTTGCACATATTTAAAGCTTGCACATGTCATACAGACCACCTGGTAATTACAAGGCATATATAGAAGTGGCTAAGTCGTGTGAGCCAGCCATATGTAGCAAATCATGAGAAACAGCCATGTTTCTTTCACTTAAGGGCATGATAAGATTTACATGCTCGACACCTTGCATCAGTGTGTTCTAGGCCTGTTCGTAGTTTAGCTGCTACATAAACAATATTTCTCCACATGTAAGCTCATATGCATCTTTCAAGTATATTGCCCCGTGTGTCCAAAATAAACCATCCTCGCGCTTCCTTCATTATGTATACATCGGTTGCTGTGCTAAATTTTTAACATGCAACTGCACAAATTTTCATCTAGTTTACATATTTCCTCGTTGTTTGGTGGGTTTATTTCTGAACAAGTTGTTTGCGTTAAACCCTGTTGCACACAGCAGTACACAGCATTTCTGCCTAGAGTGGGAATTTTTTTTTTCAGATTGACATAAATACACCTTGCCTGGGCAATTAAGGCATTCTACATAACACGGCCCTGCAATAATGTTTCATATTGCATTCCAGCATCATACAGAACTGTTTACTTACCAGATTAGAATATGTATAAGTGTTGGAAGTAACAGAACTGGAAGAAGCCAGCAGATAATGAGGCCAAGGAAAGCATAGAGGAACATGTTTTAAGTTTTTTATATGAAGTATGGAAATGATGAATTCTAGGTAAGTGAAAGTGGATTAAAAGATATCCACCTCTTGGTGGGGAACGGACCCATAACCTTCACATTACGCATGTGATATACTAACCACTGTGGTACTACGGCCGTGTTCGAGCGTCGACAATCTGAGGGGCCATTGTGGACGGTTGAATGCTGCCTCGGTGGCACATGCCTAATGCAAAGGCTGTAGGTTCGTTCTCCCCCCATGCCTGTTTTTTTTACCATTTTCATTTCCTTTTATCATTTCTACATTTAAATAGAAAATTACAAAGAAGTTTCCACGTGCCTTCCCTGGCATCTTCCAGCTGTGATTCAGAAAAATTTTGACCCTCAGTATCCGTTCTTCTCGTTTGGAAGAACAGGAGCTTCATTTTAAAAATAATGAATTCACCTTGTTCAGCATCTCAATGTGGTCTCAAATCTTATCACAGCATGTGTATTACTAAGTGAAGTTTTTGTTAAGATGATATAGCATGGGACCTAATTAGTAGCCTTTGTGTACAGATATATGACTAGTCTAATAAATAGGAGGATTTTAAGAAGCACTTCTAACATGGTCTGAGCATGTGTTTAAAAAAACTAATCTAGCATGATTTCTGGCATAGCTGTTGCCCCTGAAAAATATTTGGATCATCTGCATTGGCATTGTTTTTAGAGAGCACCAATACTGCTTTGATAGAAGTAGCCTCGTGGAACATGAAGCATCGCTTCTTGCTTAGTCAAGGAAATATTATCTGCATATCTGACGTGCATGTGTCATATGCTCGAATGCTGTTTAAAGGCTGCTAATAAGAAAATTACTTCACTTGCCTTCCAGAGATTGCTTCAGTAGTCTATGCTACTCGATCATAAATAATTTACCAGAGTGAACTTTCATCACAGTTGGCTTTGCAATGTTTATACAAAATACAATTGCCCACTAGACATGTGACTGCACTAAAACTTTTATGGGACCAGCAAAACTTAGTTTATTACTCCAGAACAAAATGCTAGGCACTTCGGTGATTTCTGCCATAGAGTTTCTTACAGTAATTACTAGAGGGAACTCTGGCGCTGCAGTCGTACCACCATGGGAATGATGGGAAGCACATGGATTTGTCTGATATTCGTGCTTGTGAATTCAGACGTTCTTGTGGCTTCGTATATTATACGCTATATAAATCTTATTGTCGTAAATTTCAGCGCAGTCTATACTATTCGAAGTGCAGAAGACGGCGCCAACACGTACAATTGCTATTAATTGCAACGATTGAGCTTGTCCAGGTAGCCAAATCGAAGGGCACCAAGCGTCTCAAGGCACTAGTATGCCCGCGATAAATTCATCAGGGCGTTGCACTCGCTTGTCGTTACATGCCTCCGTCGCTTAATGGTTTCAATATCAGACTTCTCTTCTAGAGTTCCTGTGTTTGAATCCTGTCGTCGCACGATTTTAATGTGTATTTATTTATTACACAGTATATTGTTGAAAATGACTAGAATACAAAGTCACAAAGCCGTTTGAAGCCAAACAGACGAAGTTTAGGCAAAATCCATGTACTTCCCATAATTTCCATGCTGGTACAGCCGTTCTTGTTTGATCTCCTGTGGACACTAACGTCAGAGTTCCCTCTAGGAATTATTGTATGAAACTCTGATTTCTGCGCCTCGCTCGTGCAGAAGCGGCACCACACCTGCTGCGTAAACATGCACTGCTTTTCGGCCGAGTGCAGGGAATGCTGTGACCTCGCCATGTACATAGCCTGCACTAAGTAAAACAAATCACAACGTGCAATTGCTACCACGTTGAACTGGTGGAATGAGTAGTTAAATGCAGTACCTCCTGAACTAGTTCAGAAAGTGCAGGTTAATCAAGTGGAGATTATATAGCAACACAAGTTGAGTGATTCTGCATTACATTCACGAAATATACTTCACGATACTTTTCCATTTATTTCCTCAGTTATTAAGAATCCCTTTTGCATTGTTGGACAAAACTACAGAATGCCAACATATTTTCCAGCATTCACTGGTAGCAAACATGTCAAAACATGTTCTAGTGTCTGGATTGCCGCTTTAGCTGTTAACCCCCAAGTTAATTCCGGAAAATGTACCAAATGTTTTACGTACTCAATTTTCGGTGTCATTGTATTTCTAAAAATATATTACTTCATTGGTCTCTGGTTAGAAATAACACAAAAATAAGAGCTGCTCTTGAGGGCAGCTTTCCCTCAATGCCGACTGTAACTCATCTTTGACAACGAGAGCAGCATAACGTCGAGCAGAAAGAGTGCAACTAGTCATTGGCGATATTGGTACTACCTCCAGTCACTAGTACAGCTTGTGATCAATGGTTAAAGGTCGCGACTGTGTTGCTGCCCAAGTTTAATTCTGCAGCTGTTACACTTAGGTGTAGCATGTGTACGTACGTGTGCATGCATTAAAATGACTTCACGCTAGAGCAAAGCAACTAGTGCAAAGTGGCATTAGTCATCTTTATATATTTGCTTTGTAAAGATGCACTAACTTTATCTTTTGCAATATAGACTTGGCGCTCAATGGCCAAAGATGCCCTTGTGCTACTAAAACCTACCAATTAATTCGCTTTTTGCAGTAGCAGGTGCTTATTCCTTTTTCAGGATCGGTCTGTGAGTTCTAATTTCTTTTTCTTGAACTGTGCGATTCCCACTCACAGGACTGCATGTCATCTAAGGTGTTCCTTTTTCAATCAAGAATGTTGAGGCTGTGTTTGTGAAACTCGATTTCTTGCCTCAAACGTGCTTGTACAAACTGAGCAAGCTGATAATTCTACCTGCTTATATAATAAATGTGTTGTGGTTATGAACCCTCATAATGAATGACACACAGTATAAAAATTTTATCTAATAAAACAATTTAATAAAAATTTTCATGTTTTTCGCGTTCGTGTTCACTTCTCTACTCTCGTATCCTGTCTGCATGCCTCACCTCTTTTTTTGCATATTAAATATCGTATAAACTTAACCATGCTTTTTTACCACAATGCAGGGGGAAAAGGTTCCAGTAACACTGCATTCAATATCGTGGCCCAGACGTGTATGCAAGCAACCTCCTTCATGTGGACCAAGAACTGCTCTGCAGTGTCTCACAGACTTCCATGCGAAGCCCTCAACATTCTCGTCTCAGTGGAATGGCTGCTCATCTATCTGCGTGTCCATCACCAAGATGGCCAGTTGTAAAGCTCCTGTACCCGTTTAGGACAGCTTAATGATTTTTTTATTTAGTTTTCATGGTTGGCCGTAGAATCTTAACACTTCTGATGTTTCTAACGTTTTTACCTGGCTCAAAGTGGTGCAATAACTTTAAACCAATGTAATGTATTTAAGTGATGCTCACTCTAATGCCTATCTGGTTTTGTTTGTGTTTAAGAAATTTGAATGTCTGATGAGGTAACAGCATTTAAACTTGTCATCGTGGCTCTTTTCAGTGAGCTGCTAGGAAATAAGGTGCAAAACTTATCACACGCCAGTTGTAGCATTTTTGTTTTCAAGACTAAAGTATACATGTTTCAAAAGATGGAAAGTGGGGAAAAAAGCCTCAAGAACATAATCATCCTACGATTGTCATGTCCTTACAACTCTGCAATGACTAATGCCTCATACATCTTGGGAGCACATTGGTCGCAATGCCTACAGGTATACTTGATAAGAAAATAGCTTGCACTCAGATTTGCCATGCAGTTGATGGCTGATAGCTTTTGTTTGTCGTCTTCATGTTACTACTATGTATTCAATATTCATTTACATGTGCTGTGGTTTTTTGCAGTCACACACACACACACACACACACACACATATATATATATATATATATATATATATATATACTTCGTTTCAATAAAAAATTTAGTTGAGAGTTAGCGCTCATCCTGTCTGCTTCTAGTCTGTGTCCGTGTCACTTCGCGCTACAATCCAAGATTAGGTTACTGTACCAACTTGCCCAACTTTTTATCCTTGTGTTAAAGACACACTCAGACTTGTTCTTACTTATGTGACCGGTTATTTTTGTGCTTTATAATAAGATGCAGTGCTTTTCAAATGAAAACATGTGATAGTTCGTAGTGAGGTTATTTAAAAAAACTGTTCTGCTTACATTTTAATTGAGCAAGCCTGTGCCATTATTCGGTGCTTATGTCTTTGTATTGGTATGGTTTTACTAATCTTCCTTTTTACTTTTAAAATGAGCAAACATTATTATGTAACCATTTCTTTTGAATTAAATAAATACTTCTGACATTTCGTCACAAATTTTACAATGATTTTGTTCAATTAGGTAACCTTAGACTAGCTGATTGTTATTCTGGTAGCTTAACTTACAATGCCTGTAGAATATTCAATGCAAGCACATAGTGAAAAATGCACTAAGTTATTGGGTATAAGCAGGTCACTGTCAGTAAATGGAGCATACGTATATTTCAGAAAATAGTGCATGCTTACATATTGAACAGCATGCACAGCTACACATGCTGTTTTGTTCGTAAATGCTGAAAGATTATTCGACGTGGAAGCACTTTGTTCTTGGGCTTTCAGTGCTACCTTTATGTCATATATGTGAAGGTACTAGTAGAAGCATCCCGTGGAGATAAATGACAACTTTGATGAATAGAGGTATAAAATATGTGCTTAAAACGACAAAAAACTGCTTGACAGGCAAACGTATGCTTCTGTAGTACTGCACTTGTTACCGTCGCCAATACATGCATTGCTTGCACTCTATTGCATTCAATATGAGCTACAGCAGCGAGCTGTGGTGTCTCCCTCCTGGTCGAGCTGGTGTTGCGAAAATTTTTGACCAAGAAAAGGAGGTTTTTAATCATTTCTGAAATGCATGTAACTATGCTTTTGGCTGTGTGCTGTTTCCACGGAGTTATAAGTACTGGTGCACCAAGGTGCGGGAGATCCTGTGTCCTTCGTGCAGCGCGCATTGTTATTGCGCTCTGCATCCTGCCGGCAGTGTACTATCACTGCAGAGGAAGATTACGAAAGCATGGCGTGTGTGCCTTGCTGCAATGGCGAAACCTTCAATTGTTTGCCTGAAAGGGCTGCACGTTATGCTACCACATGACGGACCAGAAGCGCAATATGACGACGCCTCACAGATTCTGGCTCATACGGAACAAGGTAGTACCGTAGCTAAGGCTAGGCAGCATTCACAGCAGCTAGTCTGCCCATTAACTACATGGCTGTAGTGAACGCTAAAATACTTGCAGGGATAACACCCTTTTGGAAGGGTGTTGTCACATGCTACACCCATATTGAAAGGGTGGTTGTCTGTGTTACACCCCATATAGAAAGGGTGTTGTTAGCTTTGCACCCATAGGTGAGGTGACGTCATATTAACACCCCTTCTTTTGTGGGGTGTTAATGTGCACCCTTTGCTTGGGGTGTAGCAATACACCCAAAAAGGGTGTCACTCATGGGACAGGCCATTTACACCCTTAAGGGTGTTAAAATTTTTAGAGTGTACGCTCCAAGACAAGGCACACTGCGACCATATATTTGTAACACGAAAGTTCCACCAGCATTTCTAGCCCTATAGGAGACGGGAAAACAACCTTCTCTTTCCCAGCATAGATCGCGCACTCGAGCGCTCAATAGCCCAGTTGCAACGCTCACTCAATGATATTGACCACGGTCACACAGAAATAGACGGCAGTGATATCGACGACATCCTTCTGTAAATCCTGCGGAGCAAGAAAGAAGAGAAAAGTCACTTCATACTCAATTTATACAATCCCGCTAAAACAAAAGATGCTCATTTAGGTTGCCTAATCACCAAAACACTTGTCACCGCGAAACGCAATTACCCCTTCTCGTTCGAGGCTTCAATGCGGCTCATCCCGCTTGGGGCAACACGAAACCCTGCTCGAAACTCGCCTTAATCACGGACCCACAATAGCCCTCTAAGATAGACAGCAGCGTCACTGCGGATACCTGTCCCGATATGACACTCGTCCGGGGAGCAAGTCACGGAGAGTGGGCAAACGCAGAGGGAACGCCTAGGAAGCGATCATTCAATACTCATAGCGATAATACATACCCACATTGCTCCCCGTTAACACATTAGGAAATCACTGACTGAGACGATTTTCGCAAATGCAGGACGCCACGACACATCGACGATCTAAACCAATGAATTCGAGATCTCCAGGCATCGGTCGAAAAACATTCACAAAGGCTTACATTATCCACAGAATCCAGCTGCAGATCCTCATCTCCTTTATTTATCGGACGCTTGCCACAGGCTAGTCAAACGCTGCTGAAAACAAAAACAGGACCGGCAACTAAGGATCCGCATTATGAAACTCACTACTCAAGCAGAGGAGTACGCGACCGAACTCACTTGCCAGAACTGGCAGCAATTTTGCACTGCATCACCGGGAACGCAAAACACGGGAGAAACACGGGTACTTCTCTGCCACCTTCTGGACCCCCAGCATCCTACAATGGAACCGCGAATCAACAGATGGACCAACCGATCACAATGCAGCAAATCAGAGAAGCCCTACACGCCCTTACCAGAAACACGATACCCTGTGAAGACGAAATGACGAACCGCGTTCTCAGAAACATAGTTGGCCCGTCTATCGAGTCACTACTCGAGCTCTTCAACCACCGCTGGGAACCAGGTATCCTACCGGCAAAGTGGAAACACACAGACATTATCTCATCCCAAAGCCAGGAAAAAGCCCGAATCTAATGAACCTAAGGCCGTTTCCCTCATGTCGTGTCTCGGAAATTGATCCGCGCATGTAGTTCTGAAGAGATATCAACCGTAGCTGGAAACTATCCACATGCTCCCGGACCCTATGTTCGGCTTCAAGAAGCAACTCTCTACGCAGGATACTCTACTCCAATTGAAAAAAGAAGCCCTTGACCACATCACCCCTCGCAGTGCGAGCACGGTCCTGGCCCTGGATCTCAACGGAGTGCCTGATAACGCAGCACACCACGTCATACTTGGAAACCACAGCCCACCAACTGCGGACAAACACATACAACTACATTACTGCATTCCTCACGGACCGCACAGAAACCATCGGTATTGACAGCATTCGCACCCAAACACTATACACACCTAACAGAAGTACATAACACGATGCAGTGCTGCCGCCCATGCTCTTCAACATAGCAATGATGGGTCTCACAGTCGAACTCATTTTCATTCCAGGCATCTAACATGGTCTCTACGTCGACGACATCACTGTCTGTATTACTCTGGGGTACGTGGAAGGGCAACAGGACACCCTAAAGCAAGCCACGGACACAGTTGAACACTACGCAGAGTAGCCGTCTAAATTAGCTGCTATGAAACCGGGACTTCTCATTCTCAGGAGAAAAAGCAGAAAAAAAACACGAGAATACCAGAAATCAACATTCTTCTTGGCAGAAAATCAATTCTTGAAGTACCGAATTTACTAATTTTAGTCCTCTATGTCCATCGAAATGGGGGCGGCACTTACGCTATCACACGTCTAATCCAAATAGCCCTGCAGGTGATGAGGATGGTTGGCAGAGCAACGTGGCGCCGCCGTCGCCTCAAGGAGGAAGACGCCTTCCAATTCATTTGGGCCCTAATGATAAGCCCTGTGGCATACACGACTCCGCAACACCCACTTAGACTGAGAGAACTGGAAAAAATTGACGCACTCCGCCGTAAAGATTACAAACAAACACTAGGCCTCCCGCCGGGAACTGCCAATCTTTGGCTTCAATCTCTGGGACTCTACAATTCAAGGTTGTTTCACATGCTGCGACTGGAACGACGAAAATCGATGCAGTCGCACGCATCGCAATGCGATTTTTAGAGGGCCCATTTCACATGATTGCGATTTCAACAATGCGATTGGTGCGACGCCCAGGGTTGCTTACTGCCAGGTTTCATGGCACACGCTGAATAATTTATTTATTGTAATCAATAAAACGTTTAAATTATAATATTATTGACTTTTCTTGATTAGGAGCAAATAAATCACACGTTTAGTAATTAAAAACGTGTTGAGGTTTGTTTGGAGTGCGCAACGGCGGTCTCTGAAGTTCAGTGCGACATGGCGCACGCGAACAGCTGTTCTGAGGTGATTCAAGGCTGTGTGTTGTCTCATCTGTCTTCTATGGCCGTTTCGTTCTGCCTGCGCTACAACAAACTACAAGATGACCTATCGACAAGTTCATATAGCTACCCTCACCGCATATGCAGTATTCGTCGTATGCAGTATTCGGCATATGCAATACTGCATATGCATTGTTGTCACGAAGTCGTCGTGACAGCCCATGATCCTCGCGCTACCCGCGTTCGGTGTCAGCTTCTGGAGAAATGATGTGTGTATATTGCTCCTGATTGCGCATATACGGTGCCTGCTCCTAGCCACGTTCTTGCGCTAAACGCAACACCAAGTACCAACCCGAAAGTCCATGTATGCCCCTGAACGAAGCCGCAAATGATCTGTGTGATTACTGGACGTGGAATAAAAATTGTGTTGTGAAATGCAACCTTAGCGCTAGCCTGGTTCGTCCATCGCCGTGCGTCTGCTGTGAATATATATGTGGGAATCCTCTCTAAATATTTCTAAAAACGCAGAAGGCGACGCATCAAATGTTTTGAGCAGTTACCGTCACTTTTGTAGGAACCTGTACGTTGTTACATGGCATTCTAAAGACCCGCTTCTCATCCACGTTGTTATCCTGTGTCTCGCGCTGGTAGTATACTCCGAACTTTTAACAAGAATACCACATCAATACGCGCTATCCACAATGCAGAATCGTAGTCTCACGGCAGGCGCTATTGCCGTATGCTTTTTCAGCTTTCTGCTCAGCCTCATACGTCGCTCACGGTTAGCCTGTTTTGTGGAAATAAATATTATTATTATATGATTAATATTATTAGATATTGCATTTTCTTCACTAATTTACAGCAATCGGCCATATTTCTTAAACTAGTCACGTATTTAAGCTGAATTAGATCAACATTCTTACGACATGCATATGAAAGTCCTTTCAATCTAGATATTACATCCAGAGAAAGTGAAATTGCAAGTCTTAATGTTTATTGCAATTTGGTATTCCCAAACGGATTATATTCGCAGAATTTTATGCCTGCTTGTATTACCTGCAATTCAAT
Source organism: Dermacentor albipictus (assembly GCF_038994185.2). Taxonomy (NCBI): domain Eukaryota; kingdom Metazoa; phylum Arthropoda; class Arachnida; order Ixodida; family Ixodidae; genus Dermacentor; species Dermacentor albipictus. The sequence continues at coordinate 498,107 of NW_027225602.1, forward strand.
GTTCAGAGCTGGAAAAAGCGATTCCTTTTCTTGCGGTCGAAAGGCTGCTTCAATGTCGATAGGAAGCTATAATAATTCATTTAGAAAGTGTTAAGCAATGACTATATCTCTAAGCTTATCAATGCGCTTTTGTTCCACGAACAGAATTAGGTTTTCTTTCTCCCTCTCATTGACTGCCACAGAATGAAACTGTTCGCTTTTATAGGTATCAGGATGCAAACATTCTGGAGTTTGTCCTGAGCATTCTATAGTGTGCATGTTTGTATCAAGTTCTAGTGTGTCAATCGCAGTGATCTACGCATATTAGTAAATTGCAACAAGCGAATTTATTGAACTTTGTTTCCAATCTACAATGTAGCCATGCAGTAACGACCACATTATTAAGTAAAAAAAAAACAGCAGATTCAGTGTACCTGTTGGAATCTATGCGAAGTGACGTTTTTGTCAACATTATACAATACCTAACAAACAATGCCAGAAAATATTACTGCCCATGCACACTGTACACATGGCAAACTAGCGAAGCTGAAATGTGCGGCCCTGATGTTTTATCGCTGGGTTAATTCCGATGGTTTATTCAAGGCTTTCTATATTATTGGTTATATCTGTGTTTCTTAATGATGTTATGCAGACGTTTGGCTTGAGTTTATCACATTGTTTATTTGGAATGCCACACATCGCGCTTTGCAATGTCACCATCATGGAAAGTGAAATGAGCGGTTCATTGTGTTAATGCAGCGGGTCCATCAAAGTCTCTGAATTAGGTTACGCATTTGTGTTTTGTAATGCGTATTTATGACTCAGTTATGCACTGTGGTTACCAAGTGACGCACCACGGGTGCACAAGTCATTTATTTAAATTGAGTGACACATTTTGAACCTATTAGGAAATCGGACAGAGACTGCTGCACTTGTGCTCTGCTGCTAAAGAGAAACGACATTACAATCGGTCTAGGCAATGGCCCACCACACCTTTGTTGCCAGATAATTATGACATCATGATCTTGTCTTAAGCCCGTCCCCCTCTGTGTCCCTTCCCTGCAATAATACATAGACAACTGTATGTTTGAAATGCATAAGCGTTTCCATGTCTACCGAACAAGAAATTTCTTCGTCCATCATGCGAGACGAATGCAATGACCCCCACCTACCTAAACAATGGCTCATACCCCTACGCTAGTATTTTTTGGACCAGACCATGAGTGTTTTGCCTAGGCATATACAGCTTCGCTGTTAAAAGAAAGCACACCTTTCTGCTAGAGACCAGACGATCATGAGGTGTACTAACAAATGAAAGTTTATTGAACATGCCGAGTAAATGCTGCTTGACAAGCAATAAATCGAAGTTACACAAAAATCGGAAGCAAAAACTTATTTGTGTCCATGCAGATCCCAACAGAAAACGCATCCGTCTCAGAAAGTGTAACAGAGGCTATGCTGATAAGATTCTCCCAGTGTCTTTGCACCTACAGCTTCCATAATTACTCTGGGCAGCCAATCTCCACAGAATGCAAGCTTCCTCCTCTACAATGCACTCCCGACATTTGAGCGGCAATTGTAGACGAAGAAGCTAGCATTCTGTGCAGATCGGCTGACGAGAGAAATTACAGAAGCTCTAGATCTAAATATGCTGGGAGAATGTTGTCAGCACGGCCTCCGTTAGAAATGTATGCATTTCCTGACGGGAAACACACATGAATTTTCGCTTGTCCTTTTTGTGTATGTGTGGTTTATTGCTTGTCAGCCAGCATTTACTCGGTGTGTACATTAAACTTTTGGTTGTTAGATCATCTCAGTTTTCTTGTTCGTCCTTTGTGCTCTCTGGTGCCATTTGCAGCCAGGCTATTCATTATTTTTTTAGACTGCAACAAGTCACGTTAGTGGCCCTTATGATGCATCTGTTTACCCTATAAAATTATTTATTTGGCCAATGTAGAAAGAATGTCTAGTGTGAAGCGTAAAAACAGGGTACGCGAACTTCTAAATAGAAGATTTATTGTGAAAATGCAGTGGTCGATAAAGGTTACCAGAAAGCAGTACAGCAATAAAACCTGATAATAACTAGGGCTTGATGCAACCAAACATAAAAGCGGGAAAGGGAGAATATATATATATATATATATATATATATATATATATATATATATATATATATATATATATATACAAGTCCAGGGAAAACAACATCCAAGTGTCCATGTGGCTACCTTCCAAGAAACTATTTTTTCCCAATAACATGGAACTGGAAAAGTGTGCTTACATAAGCAAGCTGTGCGTCTGCCTATCGGAATAACAGTAGTGTTCCTTGGAAGAAGCTGGCATGCAAGGTCGGCAATTGTAATAATTTTTTTCCTGCACCTGAAGTTTTTTTTATTTTTTTCTGTAGCATTTATATTTATGTGTGGCTCCATCAAGCGCCTATTTTTATCTAGCCTTCAACGATGTCTTTCTTTTTCTGGGGAAAAACACTGGGAAGGCGGGAGATAGAAATTCAAGACGATGAGCAAAACGAGAGCAAGGGGAAACCAGCAGCCAACATTTCGACAAGTGGACCTTGACGAAGACAAGTTCATTTGTCGAAACGTTGGCTCTTGCTTTATTTACTCATTTATTTCACATACTGTCAATCCCTCATGGGATTATAACAGGAAGGGCAAGTACATATGGTAGTATTTGCGAACAAAGAATATAAATACATTATATAATCATGAGTGTGTTATTGCAAAGGTTTTGGCTTCGCTAAACAAATGAAAAAGGCACTTCATCACAAATGCAATATTTGGGGACCATATAATATAACGAAGAAGAATCCGAGAAAAGAAGAAACCAAAAAAGAAAGAAAGAAAGAAGACACCTGAAAACACATGTGCTATAAAACACAAAATGATCATGACAAACAGGATGCAGTCATGTGTATAATTCATCATACAAACAGAACACTCATAGATTAAAGTGTTAGTCTATGAGAATCAGTAATAAACCGGAGTATGTAAATCAGAGCTGTAAGGCGAGGAGACGTTTTTCTACTGAATTAGCAAATGTATCTAATGAGGAGCTATGACTAATGGACTCACTCAGTTTATTCCACTTTCTTATCGCTAAATGAAAGAATGAATTCTTAAAGCAATCGGTATGAAAAGAATACTCATTGAGTGTTTGCGTGTGTTTATGTCGTGTTCGCCGTGTTTCATTTCGGGAGATGTATCGAGAGGCATCAATATTAGGTTTGATGTTAGGAAGGGTAGATAAGTTTAGAATGGGCTAGCACAGCTCGGTTTTGTACTGTTAGGATTCTGGCTTTGTTATGTAGTTCGGTGGGCGAGTCTGTTAACCTATGTTTATTGTATGTATACCGTTGAGCTTTCCTTTGCGCACCTTCTAGTTTTGTAATTAGTTGTTTAGTGTATGTGAACCAGATAATTGCGCACTCAAGGACTGACCTGACGAAAATTTTGAAAGCCAGAAGTTTTTTATCGGGTGGTGCTAGTCGGAGGTGTCTTGTAAGAAAGAAAAGGCGTTTCATTGCAGTTGCTGTAACGTTATTTATATGGGAGTTCCATCTGAAGTCATGTGTTAACGTTAATCCGAGGTACTTGAGTTCATGAACTCGCATTAGTGGCACGTCGTTAACGGTATACATAAAGGTCGAGCTACCTTTTTTTCTGGTGATTGAAAGAACAGCACATTTCTTAGTATTGATGGTCAATGGTCATCTGCCAGTGGGCACACCAGTTAGACACGACTTTCAAGTCGTTGTTTAATGTTATGTGGTCATTATGTGAGTTAATATTTCGATAAAGAATGCAATCGTCTACAAGTAGCCTGATGTTTACTGTGATTTTTGCGGGTAGGTCATTCATAAAAACTAGGAATAAAAGTGGAGCCAGAACGCTTCCTTGGAGGACTCCCTATGCTACCCTGGCTGTCTGGGAATTCTCTCCGTTCACTTTCACAAACTGGGTATGGTTAGTTAGATAGTCGCAAATCCAGTCAATTATGGAGCCTCTGCCTAATGAAATCTCAAGCTTCCTTATGAGCTTTTTGTGTGATATCCGATCAAATGCCTTCGAGAAATCGAGTAGGATGAGGTCTGTTTGTCTGTGATCGTCGATATTAAATATGTCGTGGGTTAATTCCAGTAGTTGAGTGATTGTAGAAAGGCCTCCGCGAAAGACATGTTGATATGGTGATATGATACTCTCATTTTCTAAGAAAGCGGTTATATGTTTTAGCATGATATGTTCCAGAAGTTTGCACACGGTACTTGTAAGTGAAATTGGCGGAAAGTTGGACGGGTCGCCTTTGCAGCCTGATTTGTGTATGGGGACAACTTCTGTAGATTTCCCATCATGTGGAAGAAAAGATGATGATAATGATTTGTTAAATATTATGCAAAGGTATTTCCTTGTCCATTCTGCGTATTGTTTCAAGAAGGAATCGGGCATTTTATCCGGGCCTGGCCCTTTTTTCGTGCCCAGGTTTAGCAGAAGGTTCAGTACTCCGGCCTTGTGATGGTAAGGGCGCTCAGTCTGCTATTAACGGTGATGTTAATTAGAGGTAGTTTCGCATCGTTAGTTGTGAAGATAGATTGGTCACCTTGTTCTCGTTTTTTTCATTGTCTTTTTTTGCGGGGCGGCAGCTTGTATGACTCCCCCAATTTTTACAATGAACTTCAGTTTAATGTTAGTCCTTATCCTTCTCTAGTGTCATCCTGTTGACACTGCTTCATGCTATGAAATCTTGCAACATTTGTGTGTGAGTGTGAGTGTGTGTGTGTGTGTGTGTGTGTGTGTGTGTGTGTGTGTGTGTGTGTGTGTGTGTGTGTGTGCGTGCGTGTGCGTGCGTGCGTGCGTGCGTGCGTGCGATCGTGCGTGAAATCGGGCCCTTGGACGGAGGTATCAATATTTTCCTGTGCAGCCTTACGAATTCATTAACTATAGTGCAACAGAAATACGATGGACAAGAGCGAAGTGAACACACAGAGCGCTTCGTTCTTGTCCGTTGCCTATCTATTGCGCTTCAGTTAATAATGAACACACCTATTCGTCCAGTTTTCAGTTGTTATGTCGGGCGTATAAGCTCGCTTGTGTCCTGGAATATCTGCATGGCTATGCATCATGTATTTAATTTCTGGTCATGTGCTTGCAAGTCGCATGTCAATCTCCTGATTTTCCTGACAACATCGTGTGATGTGCAGGGTGTAATCTGAACTACAAATGCTGCTTTGATTGCTTTCTGTTCAGCTTTTCTAGGGGTAGAATGAACTGGAATGGTACTCATATATATGGGGTTAAATTTTATGGAGTTTCATACTACTGTTCCACTGCTAATGCCACATCAGTCTGCCATGCGTGTGCCTGAGGTTTGTTTGTATATTCATGATTAGCAACCTCCTCTGTTTGTTTGACAGTAGCATATAGACCCCTGGGCTAATTGTTCGCTCCCATATTGCACGGTATCGGCCTGTTGTGTTTCGAGTTCAGGTGCTCCAGAGGTTGTTACAGAGAGGAGGGGTAGTCGTCTTTACATCTCATATGCTAGCTGGCATAGAACTTTGGTACCAGGTTCTGAGCTCTTGAGGCAAAGAATTTGCGCAGCAGGCTGCAACTCTACTCTGTCTGGGTGCTTATTCGTTTGCTCTTTCTCATAGAGGTCTTCAAGCATAGTAAAGTCCTGTTTTTATTTGATGAGTTGCCTTTTTTGTGTGCTGCTGGTAATTCATAGCGTACCATACCTTCGACACAAGTACACCATATGCGATTTTCTATAGTATCCTCTCGTCCTACCCCCCCATAATTTCAAAATTATTCTTTTCACCAGGTATTGAATTTGCGTCCAGGCACGGCATAATTGTTTCACCCACGTGCTGGCTCTTCCGTCATGGTCTTATACTAGCTGAGCATCTGTGGATGTTGACTTGCAGGTATGTTTCTCTAGCTATCGGGAGCACAATATGCAATCTGGAGTAGTTTTTGATTCTAGTATTGTTTCCGACGTCGACGTAAGCTGACTTATCAGAAAGCGAGAGGCCAGACTGGCCAAGAAAGTCTGCAGTGTTGTCGAAAGATTGTTGCATCATTCTTGAATTCTGTATAAGATAGCTTTCCCATGGGCAGTAATACACCATAGGCTGAAGTATTACTTGTAGTATACATGTGCTGTTGGTGTAGGCGGGCCAAGTGTACCTCCAACTCTCACCTGGAATTTTCTGTCTTTCAGAAAGTTACTGCTTAACTTAAGTGCTCTACCAAAAGTATTTTTGCTCATCGTTCCTCTTATTAGAGGAGTGTGAGGTACTGCTGTTGAAAGAATCTTCACTCTCTTCACTCTTTCATAAGCAGTATTACCTAATGCCCTGCAGTAAAGTTGCTGCTGCTTATGGCCCTCTCATATCTGCCACAAGGGACAACTCTTGAAAATGGTTTCCTTTGTGCCATGTTTGCGACGTAGTATGAGCATTCATGTCTTGACATTTATACATCTGTAGAACCAGCATCTTGACAAGAGTACTTGCTACACCCGATTTTGCTTATTTGAGGAGTGCGGTTGAAAAATACATCTTGATACAATGAATGTTTACACACTCGTATTATTACGAAAGATGGTTGTTTTACAATTATGCCCTTTGCTTTCGATTGGTGTTAGATTTTGCATAAGCATGCCCGCCTATGCAGTGGTATTTTGAAGTTTAAGGGTTCAATAAAAGGTGATGAAATACATATAAGTGCAAGAGCTTTTTTTTTACTTATGAGTCCCATCGAAATGCGACTTCTATGACTTGCAAATCAACCCCTCGCCTTGTGTTAGCAGCAAAATGCCGTGGCCGGCGAATAAAGTGATGGACAATATTTTTGTCTATAGATTGTTTTCTTGCCTGTATTTAAGGAAAATTTGGAATAAGTTTGTGATTGCAAAAAAGCCCAGTGTGTGCTCTTTATTTATTAACCACATATTGTTATACCCTAGTTGAAATGCAGAACATTTTTTCTAAAATCCTCGGGTGATATGTTCTTGCAAGTAGCATGGTATTTCATTACTTGTAAAGAGTAATCGCAGCGCATATCGCTATATGGGTTTATACACTAATATATGTGATCACAAAGTTAATAAAGTGTATTAAAAAGATGTGGGGGCATGAATGTTTCTGCGCACTTGATCAGCTGTGAACGTGCACGAACTGTTTGTACTGGCTAAACTGGCTGACTTCACTGCACAGTTTTGATTTTCTTTTCTTCAACGTGTCGTTTTCTACTCTGTTATCCTCACAATACCTGGCTGTTTGCCTGCTTTTCGCATTGTTGCACGAGTTTTAAATGACAGTACAGGAGGGTACATTGTCACTGTGCCTCTATAGCAAGCGAATAATTTACATAATTTCCTAGCTGTAGAGTTATTTACATTTCAAAGCAAATGCCAATACAGGTGCAGTATAGATACGAATTCCGCAACGTAGTCAATGTTTATCGGTTGCTGTGCAAGAAAGAGAATTCTCCATAGAAGAGGTGCCACTTAACGTTCATCTAATATTCAAAAAGAAATTAACGACGCTGTTTATTCAAGCCACGGATTTGATATTATTGAAGAAAATTCATTCCGATAGCGTATACTTTTGCTGTGTCAAATTTAATGAGTGAGGTAAGGTAATCTTTGAAGATGCATTGGGAAATTTACGCTAGAAAACTGACAGAAAAATGCAAGTGAATGGTACCACGTTCAGCATAACGTTGAAACTTCGATACTTTGCTGTCTTGTCACTAGCCCTTGCCGAGGTTCAAGTAATTCAAGCTGCTGCGTAGGTGCGATTTTTGCATGCTACTCAGCAAAAAAAAAATGGTGACGACCTCGTCGTCTGTTGGGCATCGAACACCTAGTACTGACAACTCGCATAGGCGTACGAAGCAAACGTGAAAATGCACTTCATTTGCTGCGTAGCGTGTGAACAAACGCATAGAAATGGGAGGACGAATTCTGTGATACAAGTATTTTATTCTCCCTTCGAGTACGTACCGAATTCGCCAGTTCACGTCTCTGCGCATTGCACTTGTTTTACGAGACGCCATTTTCCAAAAGAAACAGGCGAAATAACTCCGTGATTGGTCTCCGCGCAACAATAAAGGAAAATCGCAGGGACCGCTACGACGGTGCGACTGTGCACCAACCGGTTGGTCGCAGCCGAAAATTGGGGGGTTGGCACTGCGACTGCGATTTTCATCGCAAACGACGGAAATCGCACTTCCGGTGCGATAAAAATGATTATGTGAAACAGGCTTCAGCCAGAGAAATTATTGAGGCCCACCACACAAGGCAGCGGGAATGCGTAGGCCTCGCAATCACAGGCAGACACGTGCTCCAACGCGCCGGCTATTCCACACAAGAAAACACAGACAAAGCGACACCCTAGCCTCCGATATCGGATATCACTTCCACATAGCCCCCATACCACGGAACAAGCAGCCGAAGGATCATGTGGCTCGCAGGAAGGGACGTGCCAAGGAGCCCCAACGGCACTACGGAAAGCTCCACAGCACAATCTACACAGACGCAGCCGCACACGCACGTGATCCCGCTAATACAGCATGTGTGATAAAATGAATTCCGAGAAGTCGTATCTACCTCTTTTAAGAACACGAACATTATCGCAGCTGCAGAAGCAGGTATAGCACTTGCCATGCTATCGAACCGAAGCACTGAGGACAGCGTAATCATCACGGAGTCGCGGACGGGCTGCCGTGACTAAGCAAGAGGAGGTCAAGCTTCCCACATGACCAGGAGCAGCTGTTGTGGCGGGCTCGGGATGCAGCAAAACTTGCAGGAGTCCTGAACTGAGGACCCCCTCCACTGGACGCGTGCCTCAGGAAGAATATTATGCTTCGCATGTGTTTTATTGTTTCTTTTTCCGAATAAAGTTATTTCCTCCTCCTCCTCCTCCTCCTCCCTTCGAGAGTGCACTGGTGCCGATGCGATCTCGGAGCTAATGTCTAGCAGTGCCAGTCTGCGTGGCGCTCAGTAGTGGGAGAGATTATTGGGTGCACTGGTCTTGCGGACCTCCGCACACTAGCAGCGGCTTACCATTGGTATGATACTTTAACAATGCAGCACGTTTTTCGCGTTGGTTGACACGGGTTGGGCGCAGCAACGCGTCGCCTCCAAGATTACTGCAGCGCAACCTCAGAGGCTACGCGAAACTGCACTATCCTTCGAGGAGCCGCAGTGAAACGTCACTTCAATGGCGATAATGAGCGAATACTTACTCGCAGCTACGCCTAGTGGTGAGAAACACGAGTGATGCTTTACTTCGTAATCAACGCGGGGGCTCGGATGTTTAAACACCTGCATCGTACTAGAGTTACTGTATATGGCTCTCCTTAACATACAGGAACTACACCGAATGTGCGCCGAACCCTGCAATATATTGTGTTTGCAATAGTTGGGTATTTTTTGGTTGTAATGATAAATCTAGTGTGTTATATCTATTGGCAGGTCAATTTATTTTATTAAAACGAAGTTCTGGGCACATGAATCTATGAGGATCCGAATGCGAATTTCGCATACTTTATATCCATTACATAGTTATATTTTGTTTCGTTAAAAGGAGCTATGACTTCATTTCCGATCAAAACGTAGGTTACCGCAGAACCTGGGGGGCACTGATTGGCACAGAAATAGGGAAAGTAGTCACAAGTGTGCGAGTATATGACATTGACTATTGTACTAAAGCGTGGTCACCGAATGGCATAGTTAGAGGGATTAACTGAATGGTCGACGTAGAGTGAGCAATCTTCTTGTTCCGTGCACTCGGTAATAGCTGTCGGGGTGGCCATCGCTACGTCGACACAGCGAGTAGTCCTGCGTAACAGATGCTGATGAGACAAAGTATAATGATTCATCTAGTCGGGGGTAGACATCGTTGGTTGCACAGCATTGACCTGACAATCTCTTAGTAGGCCGATAACGACGTGACTGACGTGCTTGTACAAAATGTTTAATTTGTTTAGTGAATTTTGCCTTGGCGGCTTATATATGTGAGGTCCTCAAAGCATTTGGACAGATTCTGCTGTCGGTTGCGGTGATTATGCTCTGCTATCCTTGATGTTGAGCCTCGGTGGGATAAACTTGTCTAGATATAGCCCAATATAAACAGTGAAGTGGGGTCACGTCAGGTGACTGTGGCTGTCATTGGGTCTTTCGTGGTAATTTCAGTTATTGCGAAAGTCTGGTTGACCCAGTTTTTCACACAAGAAAATATGGTAGAAAAATTCTGACGATGAATGCCGTTATTATTGGAATTGGAATTTGAGCAACGTAGCGACAAACCTGATGTCATCGTCGAAAGGCGTCGGGGATGGGCTGCGTATGCAGACGCGCATCTCCCTTTCAATTCCTTCTGCACAATCTGCGCCATCTAGCGATGCAACCGCGAAGTCCGCGCGATTGTGATTTTTTATTTAGCCAAGATTGAGTACATGTGACTTCAAAAACTTCAAAAACTTCAAAAAAATTTTTTTAAAATCCGCGTGTTGATAGAATTGCATAAACAGGCCTGGAGTGTGGCCTGATCCCGGTGACCAGAACTGGTAACGCACTCCCTCACCAGAGCAGGATTGGCCACCCTGGTGCAGTACTTGGCCACAACCTCCTATATGAATAACACAACCAAACCCCGGCCCTCAGTACCCAGCAGCTGCGAAGCAACTGACCACGGCGGCGGTCAGACCTGCGACGCTGCAGAGGGTGCTAAGAATCACTATCTCCGGACAGGCCGCCATTGGAATATGAACCTGGCAACGTTTAACGCTAGAACGTTATCTAGTGAGGCGAGTCTAGCAGTGCTATTGGAGGAATTAGAGGGCAGTAAATGGGATATAATAGGGCTCAGCGAAGTTACGAGGCCAAAAGAAGCATATACAGTGCTAAAAAGCGGGCACGTCCTGTGCTACCGGGGCTTAGCAGAGAGAAGGGAACTAGGCGTCGGATTCCTGATTAATAAGAATATAGCTGGTAACATACAGGAATGCTATAGCATTAACGAGAGGGTGGCAGGTCTTGTTGTGAAACTTAATAAGAGGTACAAAATGAAGATTGTACAGGCCTACGCCCCTACATCCAGTCATAATGACCAGGAAATCGAAAGCTTCTATGAAGACGTGGAATCGGCGATGGGTGGAGTGAAAACTAAATACACTATACTAATGGATGAATTTAATGCCAAGGTAGGCAAAAAGCAGGCTGGAGACAAGGCAGTGGGAATACGGCATAGGCACTAGGAATATCAGGGGGGAGTTATTGGTAGAGTTTGCGGAACAGAATAATATGAGGATAATGAATACCTTCTTCCGCAAACGGGATAGCCGAAAGTGGACGTGGAGGGGCCCGAACGGCGAGACTAGAAATGAAATAGACTTCATACTCTGCGCTAACCCTGGCATCATAAAAGATGTGGACGTGCTCGGCAAGGTGCGCTGCAGTGACCACAGGATGGTAAGAACTCGAATTAGCCTAGACCTGACAAGGGAACGGAAGAAACTGGTCTATAAGAAGCCGATCAATGAATTAGCGGTTAGGGGGAAAATAGAGCAATTCCAGATCAAGCTACAGAACAGGTATTCGGCTTTAACTCAGGAAGAGGACCTTAGTGTTGAAGCAATGAACGACAATCTTGTGGACATCATTAAGGAGTGTGCAATGGAAGTCGGTGGTAACTCCGTTAGGCAGGATACCAGTAAACTATCGCAGGAGACGAAAGATCTGATCAAGAAACGCCAATGTATGAAAGCCTCAAACCCTACAGCTAGAATAGAACTGGCAGAACTTTCGAAGTTAATCAACAAGCGCAAGACAGCTGACATCAGGAAGTACAATATGGATAGAATTGAACCTGCTCTCAGGAACGGAGGAAGCCTAAAAGCAGTGAAGAAGAAACTAGGAATTGGCAAGAATCAGATGTATGCGTTAAGAGACAAAGCCGGCAATATCATTACTAATATGGATGAGATAGTACAAGTGGCTGAGGAATTCTATAGAGATTTGTACAGTACCAGTGCCACCCACGACGATAATGGAAGAGAAAATAGTCTAGAGGAATTCGAAATCCCACAGGTAACGCCGGAAGAAGTAAAGAAAGCCTTGGGAGATATGCAAAGGGGGAAGGCAGCTGGGGAGGATCAGGTAACAGCAGATTTGTTGAAGGATGGTGGGCAGATTGTTCTAGAGAAACTGGCCACCCTGTATACGCAATGCCTCATAACGTCGAGCGTACCGGAATCTTGGAAAAATGCTAACATAATCCTAATTCATAAGAAAGGGGACGCCAAAGACTTGAAAAATTATAGACCAATCAGCTTACTGTCCGTTACCTACAAACTATTTACTAAGGTAATCGCAAATAGAATCAGACACACCTTAGACTTCTGTCAAGCAAAGGACCAGGCAGGATTCCGTAAAGGCTACTCAACAATGGATCATATTCACACTATCAATCAGGTGATAGAAAAATGTGCGGAATATAACCAACCATTATACATAGCTTTCATTGATTACGAGAAAGCATTTGATTCTGTCGAAACCTCAGCAGTCATGGAGGCATTACGGAATCTGGGTGTAGACGAGCCATATGTAAAAATACTGAAAAATATCTATAGCGGCTCCACAGCCACCATAGTCCTCCATAAAGAAAGCAACAAAATCCCAATAAAGAAAGGCGTCAGGCAGGGAGATACGATCTCTCCAATGCTATTCACAGCGTGTTTACAGGAGGTATTCAGAGACCTGGATTGGGAAGAAATGGGGATAAAAGTTAATGGAGAATACCTTAGTAACTTGCGATTCGCTGATGATATTGCATTGCTTAGTAACTCAGGGGACCAACTACAATGCATGCTCACTGACCTGGAGAGGCAAAGCAGAAGAGTGGGTCTAAAAATTAATCTGCAGAAAACTAAAGTAATGTTTAACAGTCTCGGAAGAGAACAGCAGTTTACAATAGGTAGCGAGGCACTGGAAGTCGTAAGGGAATACACCTACTTAGGGCAGGTAGTGACTGCGGATCCGGATCATGAGACAGAAATAATCAGAAGAATAAGAATGGGCTGGGGTGCGTTTGGCAGGCATTCTCAGATCATGAACAGCAGGTTGCCATTATCCCTCAAGAGAAAAGTGTATAATAGCTGTGTCTTACCAGTACTCACCTACGGGGCAGAAACCTGGAGGCTTACGAAAAGGGTTCTACTCAAATTGAGGACTACGCAACGAGCTATGGAAAGAAGAATGATAGGTGTAACGTTAAAGGATAAGAAAAGAGCATATTGGGTGAGGGATCAAACGCGAGTTAATGATATCTTAGTTGAAATCAAGAAAAAGAAATGGGCATGGGCAGGACATGTAATGAGGAGGGAAGATAACCGATGGTCATTAAGGGTTGCGGACTGGATTCCAAGGGAAGGGATGCGTAGCAGGGGACGTGAGAAAGTTAGGTGGGAGGATGAGATTAAGAAATTTGCAGGGACGGCATGGCCACAATTAGTACATGACCGGGGTTGTTGGAGAAATATGGGAGAGGCCTTTGCCCTGCAGTGGGCGTAACCAGGCTGATGATGATGAGTACATGTGACAAGGGTTTGATTCTGCCCAGCATCGAAACTTTGCAGAGAGAGGATGGGCGTGAGAAAGAGCAAGCACGTTTAGCGGAACGTATTCTGGTTTGCTACCTTGCACTGGAGTAAAGATTAGGGAAAATGGAAGATGGAAAGAATGGCCGAAAAATAAAGGAAGGACACGAAATAATAATAGAGTAGGTGGAGAGCTGCTGTGAGAACTAGTCTCTCTTATAGACCACTCGAACACCAAAACTTCGAGAGTGCCTTGACGGACTTGTGGCGTGGCGACAATTTTACACGGTATTTATTTCGTCATTGAAGAGCGACACACACTCAGTGACCCAAGTTAGCATCAAAAGGATTCATCGAGGAACTTCACAAAGCCAGCGTTCACTACCCTGTGACCCATGTTGGTCCGACGGTCGGTTTCGACCTTCGTTTGCTCGACACAGCAGCCCGATGATGCAGCTATTAGTTCATGGACTACCCAGTAACAAAAGTTGGCGTGAAAAGTTAGCCGCGTACAGACGTGCAGACAGGCACCCATATTGCTAACTTAGTGAAGTTACTAAAGAATGCTTGTTGCATAAAAGTAGGACCCAATGATTTTTCTTGGGCCAAATTTCGTGAGAAGCCCAGTAAGCTTGGCGTTTCTTATTTGCCTGCGATGTGGTGTGGGGGTTCGGCACTGCTGCAATAAGTGTAACACAGGTGTCGATGCTTCCGGCAGGCGGAACTCTGTCTTTCTGCAAATAAAATTTTCTCTTGTGATGCTTCCGTTTAAGGCAACATAAGTTCCAGGTGCCCGTGTAGACAGCAGCGCGAAGAGGTAGCCGCCGTAGCCACGACTTATTTGCGCAGCGCAACCCTGGTGCCGCGGGATCTCGGGAGCAACCGGTGCCGCGGCCGCTTAGGTTGACCGCGTTAACCTGTTCTATTCCCGCGCTACATGCACTCGAGCCGTCTTCTTCAATGGCTCTGCAGGCGATGGTCGCACCGCTGTAGGGCCTCCTTCCTAGTGTGAAGTGCGACTGAAATATATGTGCAAAAGGCGCGCGTGTAGAAAGAATAGAGACTGCAAGCCTATGTACATGAGAGCAATTTCTAGTATCCGTTAAGATGTCTACGTAAAGTGCGTGTTGTCTCGAAGGTAGTGGCTGAGAGTGGGCGTTGAGGACGTCGTCTTACGTTGTCGACGTCTTGACAGCCGGTGCGGTTTAACTGGGCAAACATAGTTTAGGCATATTGGGCGGCTCTTTGCGCACACTCAGAGTTCAGGCAGTTGAAAGGAACAAGGCCGAAGACGGTGTTGTTTAGCGGCGCGTAATGATGGCAGTGGCGATGAAATGTCATGGCACTGTGCCTTGCTGCGTCACCATTTCACGTACGGGTGCAGTTGCGTAGGGTTGACGTTGACGACCAGTTGCGTAGGGTTGACAGTTGACGACCAGGAAGACCTCGGTCTCGAGATGGCAGTCAGTCTGGCGGCTGCTCGTTTGTTGCGTAATTTGCCAAGGCTATTTTCAGGGGGGTATGGAAAGCAGATGCTGTCGTCATTGCTACTGTTGGGTTTATGCAGTCCGAGAGAGATGTGCCAGGTAGCACGGGCAGCGTACGTTGTGAGTGAGGCGCAGCAGCAGTCATGCCTTAGTACGAGCTCACGATCTGCCGCAGGTTCTCGTAGATACCCGGGCATGGTAGAAGTCGGAGCTCCGCAAGAAGACCTTATGGCAGCTCGCGAATTGTGTGCAGATAGCGCAAGTGTTCGTCACCCACGTTGTTGTCGTAGAAATGATACCCAAACTGAAGAAACCATATGATCGAGCTGCTCCTGCAGAAGTTCTGTAGGCCATGCATACGCGGAAGGTGCGAGCACAGAACATCGGAAGGCTCACCTGCTGCTATGCCGATAGCGTCAGGGTTGCGGTGGTCGCTGGAGGCATCGCCAAGGTAGTGCTTGTGGCGTCGCCATGTCTACCAGTGTGATACGGGCGCCTACTGAAGCCGGTGAGGGAGCTTCTAAATCAGTGATGATTGAGGTGCCGCAAAAGGAAAGCGGATAGCTTGCGGGAACTTCAAAGAGAGCGGCGGGTCTCTAGAGTAGCCGAAAACGCTTGCGTTTGGCCCGGCGAAATCCCAGGAAAGATTCGTAGCACAGCTGCCTCAAAAATGGGAAGCAGGCTCGCGGACTGAGTAGAGTTTTGATGCTGGAGTCGGCGCATGCTGACGATCTACACGGCTGGACGCAGGCGATGTGAATCGGCAACACGCGGCGGTTCAAATGACGATAGCTGTTGTGACTGAGCGCTTGAGGTGGCCTAGTGAGCAAGAACAGCATCCTGCAAGTCCTCTTAGAAGTCGGGCAAACTGCCAAGAAACTGCCGGAGAGGTTGGAGAGGCTTCGCATGCTCGCTTCTAGAGAAACGGAAGCAGACGAGACGTGCAATCATGCCGCAGAGCGAGTGAAGGCGGAGCTTAGCCTCGATCACTCGGCGAACGAGTTGAGGAGAATATGCATGCTTATGAAGGAGGGTAACTTGTAATCGTCCGTAGCCTTCTTAGTATGAGAAATTTCACACAAATAGTGGTGCGAATGATTAACTGTAGGTGTACGCTACGCGTCTACCAAATTTGTCCGAACCGTTTCAGGGGCCCTTTAAGGGTCATTAACCAGGATGAGCGCCATGTGCTTACTGCATTGAGGTCAGTTCGTAGAGATTCGCGATCAGCGTAAGTGGTAATATTAAGGTAAATTACGGAATCATCAGCAAAGAGTCGAAATCTGGACCCTACACAGGAAGGTAACTCAAGTAGAGGACCGAGCACACTTTCTTGGGATACACCAGATATCTCGTGAACAGAACATGAGTTTGAATTTTTAACAGAGGTGAACTATGTTCTTAAAAATCACGAAGTCTTTAATCTAGGCGACTACATTAGGGTGGATGTTAAGCTGTGCCAATTTCTGTAGAAGTCACTGGTGAGGCAACCGATCAAAAGCCTTTAAAAATCCAGAAATACACCGTCCACCTGAAAGTCCGCGTCAAGTGATAGATGTGAGTGATTAACAAAGCCAGCGAGTTGACTGTCACATTAAAGACCTTGCGAAAGTCATGCTGATATTTGAAAATGATGTTATGATCATCGTGGTAGCAAAGTACTTCGCTATGAATGACATGCTGAAGAACTTTGCAAATGTGACTCCTTAGTGAGATGGGTCAATAGTTAAGAGAGGAAGACCGCTTACCGGACTTGAATATGTGCAAAAGGATAAAAAATTGGGCGAGTTGGTACGGTAACAATATGAGTATACGAATATTGCCCTGGCTACCCGCTAGTCTTTGGGAATTAGCTCGATTGATAATGATTGTGAAAACAGACAGGATAAGGAACGACAAATGCTTTGCGATCTACTCTAAAGTATCTTATTGTTAATGTCAAGGAGATCCCTACTAGTAATTTAAAGGTTGTTTAACAAAGCTAAGACGTCAGCTTCATTATTAACTAATTTAGGCATGCGAATATCATTACATATGTTTTTTTCGGGAGATGAGCTAATATCTTCGTTGGTAAACACTAATGAGGAGGTTTTGCTAAAAATCTCAGCACATTCAGATGCATCACTTACGACGCCGTTACTGTCAGTAAGCAAAATGTCGGGATGAAAACTGCGGTTTCTGGTTTACGACGGTTGTTGGTTAATTTACGACGGTTGTTGGTTAATAAAGGTACCAAATCATGATTGAAAAACAGACGTCGAGTGGATTTTAGGAGTGACCAGTACTTTTTATGAAATTTCTTATGCTTATCCCACGCCCTCAAAGGGGAATTTTGTACTACCTGCGCACAAAGTCACTTTTTTTTCTTATTTTTCATATGACGCAACATCTGCTTAAACCACGGTAGGCTGCTACTACATTTGATGGACATGATAGGTACAAATTCATTTATGAGGGTTATGACAGTGTACTTTTAAAAATCTCAATTTAGCTCAACAGTTCGCACGTAAAATTCATTGAAGAACTGAGCAGAGAAACAATCCAATTCAGTTTTTTTATTATGGCTGGCTTTGCCATAACATCTGATTTGTTCAATAGTACATTACGTTAAAGGAACCTTAAATGCGCCCAGTTCTTACGTCATGATCCGAAATGCCGTCTAAGTGAATTCTGTCTGTACAAATGTCAGGATTATTTGTAAATATTAGGTCCATTATGTTGGTGGTGCTCGATGTGCGACGCGTGGGATCAGTAATAAGTTGCGAGAGTAAGAAATTAAGACACGATTGTGGAAACATATGAGCTTCGCTTTCACTCACTGTGACGGATTGTGTGAAGCAATTTACACTAGCGAGATTGAAATCCCCGAATATGAGTAGGGTTTGGGAAATGTGTACATATTGCACACAGAACTCGATGAAATTCAGAAGAAAAGCAATCATTCATATTGGGAGGGCGGTAGTTGGTACCAAATATAATATCAATAGAAGAGCACTTTATTGAAACCCATACACGTTCGAGAAATTAACTAATAAGTACCGGCGCAATCAACAAATCACATTCTATTACCAAGAGTACAGCACCTCATCTGCGGTTTGATCAATCACATCGAAAAATATTAGGACGTGTTTTTCTGACAAAAATTGCGTTAACTGGTATAACGTCAGTGAGCCATGTTTCAGTTGGTGTTAATAATGATGCGAATTAGTGAGTTCTGAAGATTAATTAATCAATTAGCGAAGCTGTTGGACCCTCTTTGGTACTACCCTTCTGATGTTAGTGAAATGTACCCGCCGTGGTTGCTCAATGGCTATGGTATTCGGCTGCTGAGCACGAGGTCGCGGGATCGAATCCCGGCAACGGCGGCCGCATTTCGATGGGGCCGAAAGGCGAAAATACCCGTGTACTCAGATTTAGGGGCTAGTTAGAGAACCCAAGGAGGTCAAAATTTCCGGAGACCGCCACTATGGCGTGCGTCATATTCAGAAAGTGGTTTTGTTACGTAGAGCCCCATGATTTAATGTTAGTGTGAAGGAAAAATATTGTTTTATCGGTGTTATACATCGAGAGTTGAGAAGGAGCGGAAGCTGGGGTCTGAAAAGGAGTGCGTCATTCGTCTGTGGATCACTGGGATACACAAATTACGCGTCTAGCGTCACTCTTTCACACATGGGTATCATTATTAATGTGAAGCTTGTTAAAGACGTGGCGAATGTGGTCTCTATCTTTCCTGGCGAATTTCGCGCACTGCCACAGGTGATGGTGCTTCAGTCGGACGGCCTCAGAATAAGCACAGGCGATGCTGAAGCCTGTGTTCCGGAGCCTGGAGCCGTTTCCTGTCACAAATTCAACTGCTACATCATTGTAGAAACAAGTTATGATCGCATTCGTCTGACTCATCGAAAAGCGACCGAAACGCTGAGCTCTCAGGATTGAGGTTACCACAGCAGCAAGTTTATTAGAGGAACAATCACGCACGAGCTGCTCCGAAGCCACCCAAGTCTCTTCGTCTGTATCAGGAACGCAAAAAAAAAATCAACATTCGACCGTCTAGACCAATTTTCCCAATCGTTCACTTTGTCTTTCAATTTTTCTCTAAATTAGGCATTAACCAAGACTGTGCAGATCGCGCCAATTCTATTTACGATCCTAATTCAACAACACATTTTGACATTAGCTCTAGTATCGACGTAAACACACTGGTCGAAGCCCTTTATTTATTTCGAGAGAGCATTTGACAAACTTCCTCATGAACGCCTGTTCCTAACGCTTTCATGAATTAACCGTGATATTTTTGTATTTATTGAATTTGTTACATCCTAATGAACCACCAGCAATTATTCAATGCGAATAATCAGCCTTCCGCTTACCGTCCTGTCATCTCAGGTGCGCCTCAAGGCATGGAACTGGGCCTAATGTTTTTCATAGTATATATAAACGATTTACCAAGTAACATTTCTTCTAATATCAGACTCTTTGGTGATGATTGCGTCCTATATCGTCAAATTAACATGTCTGACATTCACTCATTTTAGCCTGATCTTCATCGAATCGAAACCTGCTGCATCAAGTATCAAGTGGCTCATGTCATTAAACACGCACAAAGCATCACTACTTTTTTTTTTATCGCAGGCTAAATTGCCCTCCACCGAATTATCTGATTTTTAACTCCTCAGTTCCATTTGCAAGTGCAAGTATCTAGGTGCTCTTTTGTCACAATATTTAAGTGGGTTGCTTCACATAATGCACGTTACTAATGAAGGTAACAGCGTTCTTGGTTGTTTACGTCGTAACCTTTATCTAGCACCTCGTTCCGTCAGTTCCCGCTATTAGACATTAATAAGACCGAAACTTGAATACGCATGCGCTTTCTGGGACTTACACCACAGTAACCACAATAAAATGCAAGAAGCTGTACAGGACCGTGCCGCCGGATTCATTTTCTCAGAGTACACATACCACTGCAGTGTCAACGAACTAAAATCTCACGCAAACCTTGGAAGCCTTTCATCATGCGGCAGAATTGGACGTCTGTGCCAATCACAGTTTTATCACACGTCACCCTGTACTCCAGCCATCAAGCGAGCCCATCATCATTCAGATCATACCAATCACGACAAAGCTGCATATCCACCGTGTGCTGGAACCACTGTGCACCTTCCCTTTTTTTATCAAAACATCACAAGATTGGAATGACCTTCCCGCTGACTTTGTGCTCACGCTAGTCCGGCAGCAACGGCTTCAAGAATACGATAGGAAAAATTGTAGATCATTGAACACATGTGAACAGCCTTTGCTTCATGAACGCCTTCACTGCGGCCTTTCTGCTGTCGCAAATAAATAAATCAATGTGATAGCGTCTGCGCCGTCGTAGGCCTACCTTCCCTGCTGCACAAGAACGGCGGCAAAGCTATGGGAAACTCCCCTGAAATACTATGCTGCAAAACGGCTAAAATGGTGAGATGCTACGCAGAAAGCTCTTGAGCTTATCTATAACCAGCATTAAAAAAGTGATTATTCACCTGGCATGGTATGCCGTCCAGGGAGCAGGAACAGCTCTTTGGTGTGCACGGCTCAGAGCAGTGGCAGCCGCAACGTCCCCGCGACTTCCTGATGGCTCGGCAAGCTTCGCTCTCAGACGAATCTAGGTTTCGCACGCCACTGGCGTGAAGCAGCTGACGTCGGCGACGCCATTGCAGGGGCTCCAACTGCTGCCGTCCATTCCTTCCTTCATCCCAAGCAGTGGCTTTCTGTAATCGAATACATAAAATGTGACATTTGCCTCGCTGGCCTGAGTCTGTATCATGTTCATTCACAACATTCTGCAAACATTAGCTGTCGATGTGCCTATGCATGCTAGATTAAAATGACATATCTTCCTAAGTTGGTATGAGTCCATACATAGCCAAGCGCAAATAAATCAGTGGTGCCAGAAACACACAAAAAAAAGGCCGCCTTTCCACTACTATGAAGAGGGGTGAAATCGAAGCTCGAGCTGCGCAGCTCTTCGTTCGCGTAACGCCTCGGCTTCGCGCTCCCTCGCGGCAAGGTTGGCACGTCGACGACAAGCCCTTTCTCAAGCGTTTTCACGGTAGCGTTCATCAAACGCCGCCTGTTCTTCGGCGGAACGCACGACACGCGGCCCGCTCCCGCTGCGGCTACTACAAATCAGCCTGCTCTTCGGCAGAATGAACCAAACGCGGCCTGCCTATATGATTGTCGGGCCTGAGCTGGCGGGAAATGGTGGGCGTCGAGGCGAGTGAACGCGCGATCACACCCTTTCCCTCCTCCGAAGAAAGAGGACGGCTGTGATTGGCTCGCGCCTTGCGCTGCGTCTACTTCACACATAATACTCCGCTTTAAAGGGTGCGTATTATGAACCGACAATGGCTGAATCGGGTAACGGCGTGGTCTCGCAACCCGGAGGTCGGTGGTTTGGTTCCGCAGCCCTACGAGCAATTTTTATTTTCACGTGACTGGAGTTCCTTGTACCGCAACACCCACGCCCAAACAAGTGAGGCAATACATGCTTCACTTTAAAACTAAACTACGAAGCCACTCGGCCCGCGTTTGAATACGCAAGTATAGCATGACGCCCCGTTAGGCGCAGGACAAATTTGTCCCGCCAGCTGCGATATCGAATCCTGTAAGGTCCGCTGCAAACGACCTGTCTGGGCGCACAATAGGGTCCGGAATGCGCCTAGAAAATTCAACGTCTTCAGTGTACCCGGCTCGAGCAAGTTGATACCCAGAGGCCGCCGCCGCGAAATTCGTTGGTCAAGTAGGGGGTCCGCTTGACCGAGGAAGACGGTCGTGGAGGGGCGCGTGCAAAACGTGTCCTGCGCGTTCTCAATTTTATTGTTTTTTCACTGGTCGATGTGGACGGGTCGTTGAGGACCACGAGTGAGTGCTCGGGTATCCGCAATCCAAATCTGCGAGCGGAAAGCAAAAGTGGTTTGCTGTGGATCATACCGCAGGTCTGTGCGCACACGTCACTCAAGCCGACAACCACTCTCCCATGGCAACTAATGTCGCTGTCCCTCAATGTTCCAAGGTGGCGTATTCTTCTTCTTCACTCGCAGCTGATGCCAGGCGAAGTGTCGCCGAAACAAATTGGCACCTACCTAACGACTGCATATCTTCCACATTTGCCTTTCTCTATATAAGTTGTGGACATTGTAAATTTAAACATGTGCATAAAGGAGTACCGCGAGGTAGTTGATGGCGACGAACGTCCACCAGCTGGTGCAGGCGGCAAGAGGCGAAATATACCTGTGATATGTGCACTCTGAAATCTGTTGAGCGGCACGTAACGCTGTTTCTCCACCAAGGCGATTTTAAAATTTTGCGATGCGCAGCCCTCCCTGTGCAAAGGAGACACTGGGCCTCAAACGATGTTGTCATCGCGCTTTCAGTGGAGGACGTCAGAAAGCAACTACTGGGAATTGTTATCGGTGCAATGGTTGAAATGCGAGAAATTTTAGTTTCTTAGTTGCAGTTCACTCAATGTTCACAAAGGAAAGGGTTAGTTCTACAAAAGGAAATGTACATTAATCTACACACATATAGATTTTCTGGAAAAATATATTCGTATGCAAAATTAAAAAAGAAGAAAACTTGCGATCGAATTCGCTTAATAAGTCAGAATTATTCTGGCTCTGCGTGTCCTCACAATTTTTGGGAATAACCAATTCAGGCGTATCTCAAAACGTCTTTGCATTTTCATGAAAATACTTATTCCAGGTTCACTGTCATTGCCTCCAGCCTAAACAACCTCATAACATGCAAATCTTGCCGCACGGCGATGTTCTTAAACGGTGGCTCTTCAATGCCGCTCAGCCACCATGCCAAAACTGCATAGCATTTCTTGGGTCAACCAAAATGCTAACGCAATCCAATATCGATGTCCACAACATGTAAATACATGTAGTGAGAAATGATTATCAACTACCTGCCCGTAAGAGAGCCGAAGCGTCGTTCAATTTCAATTTCCTTTTTGAAGCGGTTCATCGCGCCGCATTTACTGAACGTGTGTATTCCAAAGGAGAGAATTTGCTGTCAAACTTCGGCTTTAATGTAAATACATGAATAAAAGAGACCGACATCGCCGTCTGTCTGAACCAACTTGACCACGCGCCTTCCCCACCGTGTTTTCTTTCTCAGCCTTTATTGGCCTACAACAAGGGTCTTCTCATAGCAGAAGTGGCGTTTTCGCTATTGCAGAGGTGCTTTCTAATACAGGTGAAATACTTTGCCTCTTTAGTATCACTTTAAGGCCACGGCCACTCTGCGCGACGCAAGTAGACTTTCGGGCCCAGGGTTTGCGGCAGAGTGAACAAAACGCTTGTTATTGAGCCATAGACGCACTGCCAAGAACTGCTGCTGTAAGACCACCAAATATTTTATCCTTAAGAAGCAGCAGAGATCCCAAAGTGAAAAATCATAAGGCCACGTGAATTGGTCTGCAGACATCGTTTTTAATCGAATGCCTTGTGAAATAAATAAATTTTGCAGTTCGAAAGGTGTTTTCAAACTCTCGATCCTCGCTTTGAGAACCTGAAATACCGAGTCTGGTAACGTATGATATCAACTTTGTGCCTATTTACTCCTAATAATAACGCAGGCAGTTCACCCTTCAATATACAGCACAAAAAGACTAGAGTTATGTGTGATTATAACAGCAAGTTTTCTCTCGCTAAACTTATATCATATCACCCTTGAAATCGGGAATTATTATGTTACCGATGTTACAGTATTGCTATTATTGTCACGTAGTAGTGACGGTGAAGGAGGCAACAAAACCGTGATGGAGGACACTAGGGTTTTATTGGGTGAACCTGTGCCATCAAAAGCAGGCTACACTCAAAGAACAACAATAGTGGCGGAAACAGTCAGCGATGGTCGAAAATGTGATCAGCGGATAAAGCGCGTCGACTTTTATGTGTCAGTCATCGAAGGTTCCAGAGCAATCACTTGTGCCCGCGTGTCTTCGAGAAAGTTCTACACCATTCGCGTGACGCATACATGAAATCAGATTACACAAGTTTCGGTGACAAGAGACAGTGGATAGAATCATCATAATACATTCGAGAAAATCCGTTACATGGAGCCGCTTCCTATGGTGTGCGATAAAATTTGTTATGCGGTGAAACGTGATCACCCGATAAAGATAAACAAGTACATATGTCAATACCCGCTCTTAAAGAGCATCGTCGCGATGCTGCAAACAAACGAAAGTGATAAACAAGAACACCCGTATCAAAGAAAACAAAATAACGAAGTTCGTCACTGTGCGTAAAAGGACATAAGACGCACCACGTGGACTTGAGATTGCGCGCCGCGCTGCTGCGACTGCGAAGTGCCGTCTAGCACGACCTCATAGTCCTGTGCGCCAATACATAGAATGACCTCGTAGGGTCGAAACAGTGTCCTTTCGCCAGATATTTCGTTTCAGCGATGCGAGTGAAGTAGTCCATCGCCACGACGATCTACTTGTTTCTAGATGTAGACATCGGAAACAGTCCTATCAAATCCATCCCACCCACCATGGTTGCTCAGTGGCTATGGTGTTGGGCAGCTGAGCACGAGGTCGCGGAATCGACTCCCGGCCACGGCGGCCGCATTTCGATGGGGGCGAAATGCGAAAACGCCCGTGTACTTCGATTTAGGTGCACGTTAAAGATCCCCGGGTGGTCGAAATTTCCGGAGTCCTCCACTACGGCGTGCCTCATAATGAGAAAGTGGTTTTGGCCCGTAAAACCACATAATTTAATGTAAATAAATCCATCCCGATCTGCTCAAATGGCATAAAAATTTTTACAGGGCAAACACATGCAACCACAAGTATCAAGGACAGGACACAAGCGCTGACTGTCTACTAAATTTTATTTACGGAAGACGGATACCTTATATAAGGGGAAAGGCAGAAGTGAAGGGGGGAAGGGAGTGATACAATCGAGCAAAATGATATTGCTAATCGGTGAATGAACGTGCCAGCAGTCTCGGGGAAAATGACATTGCGCATCGGTGAATGAACGTGCCACCAGTTGTATCACTCCCTTCCCCCCTTCACTTCTGCCTTTCTGCATATATAAGTTATCCGTCTTCCATAAATAAAATTTTGTTCACAGTCAGCGCCTGTGTCCCGTCCTTGATACTTGTGGTTGCAGGTGTTTGCGCTGTAACAATTTTTATATCAAGTATGCACCAACTCACCCAGAAAGAAGTTTCAATGACTGTTCAATGGGCGGCAAGATGGCTGGATCGGCTGTAATAAGTACGCTAGCTTGTTGGCGGTGTCTTGCGTCGTTGGCAGTCACGGCAAGCCTTGACGTAACGGGCGACGCCGGCGATCAGGCGCTGCCAGTAATACTTGTCTTGCGTTCTTGCAAGTGTACGAGAAAACCCGAGGTGCCCGGCGTGCAGGGCCAGCAGCACTTCTGACCGGAGTGCTGCATTCACAAAGACGAGGTAGTCTGCACGGGCTGGGGGAAAGCTCTACGCCAGGACGTCTTTGTAGCCGTATTCTTGACTTTCAGGCTTCGTCGACATGGCGTCGTCTTGTCAATACATCGTCGAGCTAGATTTTGAAGTGTTGTCGTAGTCGACGGGGGATCTTCGTTAGTATGACGAACAGCAACAGCACCTCTATCGGTTGCCGCTTTGGGTTTCCGGAATATGCGCTCGCATACCGGCCCTTGGCTGAGCCAGTGGTCGGTGTTGCGGCGACAGGTAGCGGCCTGGGGACGGCAAATGGTACGGTCATCGAGAACTCCACTGAGTCGCGGTGACATAGTCGGCGATGCCACGAGGGCGCTTCCCAGCTATGGACGCGGCGCGTTGACGGCGAACCCTCGCAGTCGCAAGTCGCAGTATGGGCAACGGTGGTGCGCATGGCCGGCTTCTCCGCAATGGTAGCAGAGCGGGTGGTGGACGCGGGCGCGCCAAATGTCTGGCTTCCTCCGTCTGCTTCGCTGGCCGACAGGTGGGCAGTGTGGCGGTGGCAACGGTGTCGGCGTCTCAAATGGTATCGCGGCATCATGGGGCCCTGGCGCCGGCATGCAGTGGAATCTGGCGGCGGGCGATGGTAGCGTAGGTCATTGCTTCCGGCTGAAGCCGCGGGGATTCGTGGACTCCATGTGACTTCTGAATCTCCTCTCAGACGACGTGGGCAATTGATGCTATTGAGGTTGCGACCTTGGTAACATTTTCTGAAGCTCCTTTCACACGATCACTCTGGTGGTCTCGCGCAGGTCGTCGGTGCTCATAGGCTGAACTTCGGCGTACTTCGTTGGCACCGTGCGTACGTTGAACTGCCTATCCCTAATTTCGAGTGTATTCTCGATGGTTGTAGTCTCAGAAGCAAATTCAACAACTGCTTTGGGCGGGTTTCGCATCAATCTGGCGAAGAGCTCTTGCTTGACTCCCCTCATCAAGAAGCGATATTTTTCTAGTCAGAGATGCCGGGGTAGGCGTGTCTGAGCCGACGAGTCATCACCTCCGTGAAGATCGCAATGCTCTCGTTGCGATGTTGGGAAGCAGAGCTTCGGCCTTTTCCTTGCACAAGACGCTGGTAAATGTCGGCAAGAAGCCATTACTGAACATGTCCCATGTTGTCAGGGTCGATTCTCGGTATTAAAACCACGTTCTGGTGGTGGCTTCTGAGCCGAAGCATACATGCCACAGCTTGTCGGAGTTACAGCTGTTGAATGTGGTGATTCTTTCTTAAATTTCCAGCCAGGATTCTTGACCTTCAGTCGGTGATCCATGGAAGGTTCGTGAGTCCCGAGGTTGTTCGAGCAGAAAGGGGGACGCTAGGCTGCCATTGTGGTTGTTGACTTGTGCTTGATCCCTCTGGTCTTCTATTCCGGTAGCAGTATTTGCTGTCTTTGACTGGCTGGCTGGTCCATGACGACGTTGCTGTTGTCGTCGCGTTTCGTGCTTGGATCCCAGCTTTGCGCGGGCGTTCGGTACATGAACGCATTAGCACCTCCACCAGATATCCCGTTGTAGTGATGGTGAAACTAGCGTTTTCATTGGCGATCGTGTGTCCTCAAAAGCAAGCTACACTAAAAGAAAGATTGTGGCGAGCATAGTAGGCGATCGTCGAAACTCCCATCAGCGACCAAGCACGCCGGCTTTGATGCATCATTCATCGAAGGTTCCGAGTAATCGCTCGTGCCTGCGTATTTGACAGGAAGTGCTACACCATTTGCTTGGAGCATACATGAACTCACATTACACATGGTTCGGTGACAACAGACAGCGGATGCAACCATCGATAACATTCGAAAAACTTCAGGTACATGCAGGCGTGTTTTGAGTTGTGCGATAACATTTGTAAGGCGGTGAAGCGTGGTCAACTGATAAAGATAAACCAGTACACTTCTCACTATGTAGGATTTTAGCGTACCCGCTATTGCGACTTTTAAACCATGGTTTGGTGTTTGTAATACGCGTACCGATTACATTAGGCGCGAACCTGAATTTTGTGTATCGTGCGCATTGGAACTGTGTACTTAGGCATAACGTTCAGGCCAAGGAGTATACTCTAAGTAACAATACACGCTAGCAAAAGGGGGTATTGTTTATAGGAGAAACAATGCGGACGATCATTTATGTCTGCTGAGCGTACAAAATAAAAGTAGCAATGAACCAAACTGCTCTTGAAGCTTTGAGCACGGGCATTGCGCTGAGGCATTGTGTATGCTACGCCACTTGGGTGGTCTAAATCGTAGACTCCATACTAACGCGCTCCAGTATCCCGCAATGGTCACCGTATTAAAATGTTTAACAAACTTCTCTCAACGAATAGAGAAACACTGAAGAGAAGCGGTAGAAGACATGACTGGTAAGTTAATATTCAAAATTATTTTTGTTAACTTTAGAGTAAAGGTTCATTATTAAAGTAATGATAGGACAACGCTTCGTGTTATTTTTTACCTTCCCCCCGAAACCCCAGTGCCGGCACGTCGCAGCGACGCCACTAGTTGACTTTCAAATATTTTTTTTCGTGTTCATGCCGTTATGGCACGATTACAACTCATCGAAACTTGCCAAGTTCTGTCTTTGCTGCTTCAGAGCGAAACGCAGTCCTTACCGAAGTATAAACAACCAGGTAAACACGAGCAGCCCCTCTGAAAAGCTATGATGTCAAATCATCTTAGTGGGGGAACTACAAGCCTGTGTCGATACAAGAGCCGTATAACGTAAAATGACTCTAATATCTTTTTATTCGAATCTCCTGACGTCAAATTTGCGTAACGGCCGACGCAAGCATAGCGTGGTCACCCGCATGGTTGCCTGAACAAACCTATCAAATGCTCCGCTCATTCATAGGAGGTCAATTTTGTTTGCTTGAAAAACGAATAGCATTGCCTGCACTGAGCCGCTTTTCTTATCTAATTGGCTCATAAGAGCTGAGGAGCACGCTCAAATGGAGAGAGATTCGATGGGCCCAAGCCACTGCACTGAATATCGATAACCGGATGAAGAGGGTGGTTCCGGCGTTTGCGATTGGTCCGCTTTCTCTTAGGGTGCGGTGGCTCGTCGACAATCGCGGCGTCATACAACGGAAGCTTAAGAATCGCGCTAATACGAATCCTCAGCAAAGAAGAGTTGGCAGAATGATGTATTAAGCGTGCCGAAAGTTCTCGAAAACGATGCACAGCCACGCAAAAAAGCTTTATTACACGCAAAGTAACCCATGCTCTATGGCCGGGGCGAGTGGCCAGTGCCGAAGTGATCGGCAGCAGCCATCTTTTATTCCTTTCGGGGCGGGGCAGTCTGCGGCTATTGAGAAGAAAATTCAGTTTTGTTCGGCAGAATAGTGCATTTTTAGCGCGTAGGCGTCACTTTGACGTGGTAAGCTTTTGGGGTTTTGTGACGTCGCGTGAGAGGCAGGTGAAGTGGTGCAGCCGGAAAACTTTTGAGCAATAACCGAGGAATAATGGCAAAAAGTCGTCGAATTAGAAATACCTATTTCTGTTTTGTTCGGTCAATTTATGCAGAATCAGTGTGTACACGTCATATCAGATGGGGAGCTATAGCGGTTTTTGTGACGTCACGTGACACACAGGTGAAATGGGGGGTAGTGCAATAAAGTTTTTGACCAATCGTGGTGGGCCTATTTGAGAATTGGAATTTAAAGTTTGGAATAGTTGTACGTTATAGCGCCACAGTGTAGTCTTTAATGCGAATCTTTCTGTGTCTCACACAATATTCCGTGAACTCCGAAGCACAATGCAGGGAAGCCAACTTACACGTCTGCGTAAAACACTACATATCACGCCGCCGTCGACTGGCCCGCCGGTCAGTGTCTGATAACAGCGAGAAGCGACGGGCTCAGCAAGAGTAGCGCGTGCGGAGAAGCAACATTACAAGTGCACGTTGTGTCTCCTAGGCATGGCACCACTCCTGTCGCTATTCGCAGCTTTCAGGTAGGTGGCGCCATCACACAGCAACCACGCAAAGCAGTCACCCGGTGATAGATCGAATACACGCCTGACGAGAAAATGCGAGCTGTACCTCGTCGTCGATGTCTGTCGTGACTTCTCGCGCATGCGGAAAGGGAATTACGAAGGATTGTTTTAGACATTGCCGTCGAACTTTGGCGTTTCAAAATGGGAAATACAAAAGCGATCGGATGTGCTCTGTACCACAACGCTCAAACCGCACCGTAAAAGACGTAGTAAGCCGTCATAGTCTTCCTTTGGACAAGTGAGGAAACAAAGAATGGGCTGTGAAAGGGCACATGGAAAACCCTGTTTTGGGATGCAAAACGCCCGGCTTTACCTCACTAGGTCACCCCGTAGACAGTCTCATATTCACATACTTGTAACCAGGGTATGTGCGAAACAAGAATGCTCGTATTCTTTGTTTGTAGAATTGGGCCTCTTTATGGTTGCTGCTGAGGAGAACCAATCGCGATCGAGATATATATACATACCGATCGGTCTCAATCGTAAGCGCCTCATCTTATCGGTGTCGTACGAGCCTTTAGGATCGCGACCAAAGCCGATTGAAATCTAACTCGTCGATCGCGACTGGCTCGCTTACGAAAGCTGCTGAAAGGAGCCATTAGGAATATAAATTAGATCCAAGTCAAGATCGGTGGCGATCAAAAGTGAACAATTGCGCGGCTCAATGTGTCATTGATGTTTACTGATATACTGATTATGGCGTAGCGCGCTCGTAACCTTCTCGCGGCTTATAAGTGTGACATTATACACTCAAGCCTGAACTTCCCGAAATGGAAGTGCATTGTCATGTCAAATGATTCTATAGTCGGCAAGCGGCGGCAACCAGCGACCACAACTACACAGGCGGAGATGTTTCCGTTCAAGTGATCACGGGATCGACAGCCATTTTGGATAAGCTGTGGCACCCGCTATAGCCGAAGAAATTTCTGAATTAACTGAGCTTCCCTGCTAATCAGAGAAAACAAGGATCATCTTAGGATCTGTAAAATACAATCCTAATAAGCAATTGAATCACATATGCATAGCATCGGGTCGCTCAGCATTTCGTGGTTTCGTTACGTGGTCGTTGGCTTCGTGTGAACTGTCTTCTTTAAGAAAGGGTGTTCGACTTTTTACGTTTGGTTTTACTTACGAAGCCCTTTCATTACGCTAGTAATAGCGGGTTTGCTGGTATAGCCAAAGGGTCGCCTACCAATCAGGTCCAATAGTATTCTTGTTTCTTGCGGTAACAGTTCTATGGATACTGTGCACGATTTTCAGCTGTCGTCAGCATCGCCGTAATCTTCAGAATGAAGTGTGTTAGCCCCTGGGCCACGCGCCGTATAGTGTCAGTGCAGGAAAAAGGATGCGAGGGAAGCCGAGAAGGATTGTGGCTAGGTGTGGTGGCGTCTTCTCTCGCGCACAAGGAAGGGGAGTGGCGAGGATGTGCATCGCACACATTTTGCGCAGACAGGAGGGGTGGGGGGCGGAGAGGGTCAGGGAGAGCGTAGCATGATGAGTTTCCGCTTAAAATCTGGCCGCGCCTGAACCGGGAGGCGTATTTCCAATTGCTAGTAGGTACAGCGGGGCGTGGCACTTGCGGAGATGACGGACGTCTGCGCGCAGGCGCGAGTAAGAGCGGGTGCGACAGAGGAAATGGGGGAAGTTTTGCTCCTTCAAAATACGACTCCGCCTAGGTACTACGGAGGAGTTTCTTGGCGCGCGTTGTATGCGCTTGTCCCTAGGTGGGCCGGCAGAAGTCGCGGGGCATGGTAGTGTTGAACTCAGCAGTCGAAACTTGGTGGCTCGACGCAATTATATTTATTTGATCATGTTTGTACTAATGAAAACAACGTGTCATTATTTCATATTATTGGCGGGGCCTCCAGGGCGCCCAAGCGGTAGCGGGGGCATCAAGGCTGCGCGTGCCAGGGGAGTATAAGGTCCGCTGTCCGCTTTCAAGGACAGCCAATTTTTTATGCGAACACCCCCTGGCATGCTTCGGCCTCTGCGGCCCCAACCCACGGGCAACCCTGCTTCCAGCTTTGATCCCCCCGCTGCCGCTTGGGGGCCCCGCAGATCCTGTGCCACCTGCTTTAAATAACCTGAGGTGCTCTCCTGAGGCCTCCGTGTGCCGGTTACATGTGCCCTCCTGGAGCAGTGCTTGTAAAAAATCCGAACTCTCATCGCGACGGAAGAAGCGACCCGCGACTTATACAGCACCAGTCAGAGCATTATCCCTTCAAACACATCGATCACCAAGCGGTGTCCGCGCCCACTGCCTCACCGCACGGGCAGCCAGCGGCAGAGCGTATAAACTCGACCGCACTCCGCAATGCCGGCATGTCTAGGGAACAAACGAATACAACGCGCTCAAATTAACCTCCTCCGTAGTGCCTAAGCTGAGTGATATATTCAAGGAGCAAAAGCCCCCAGATTTTTTCTCTCGCAACCGCTCTTACTCGCGCCTGCCCAGAAAAGTCGAACGCGGTCCAAAGCACCACACCCCGCTGTATCTACTAGCAATTGTAAAAACACAGCAGCGCGCGGCTGGGAGTGGCCGGACATATCCAATTTCGGAAGTAATCCGCGTTAGCCTCGAAGCCTAACCATAGGGAGATAGCCGATAGCTTCTTGTGCATTGTGTTCTTGCAAGCCCAGTTTGCGGTGAAGCGAGAGATAGAACGAAGGAAAATTCCCTCGCCGTTGCTGCCACTCTTCACCCCGCCAGCGTTCTGAGAGGGGGTCCGTGGTCATCGGGCGAGGTGTGTGCATATATGCATGTGCGCACGTGACACCATGATCATTAGCTTGGTTTATAAGATAATGTTAACAGCAGTTTTAGGGCTGATAAACATACTACTTGTACTGCCCTATAGGTGTGTAATAATTTGCTCTTGCAATCAATGTTCCGTTTTCGGGCAAAATTGAGAATTTATATTACGGCTTAAGGAAATCGTTATTCGACTGACAATGCGAAGTGCATAATTTAAATGAGAACCTTGCATACGCTTTGTCAGAAAGATCGCACTGTACCTGTGGCATTCCGCGGTTACATCCCATTGAAGCTGAGACAGGTGGGGTTGCGTTTCCACAATACGAGAGGGACGTTTCACTGGACATGAATTCGCCAGGTGATCGACATGGCTGGTCAGCATATCGCCCAAGAATGCAAGTGTATTCCTCTGTATGCCTGAAGTCCATTCCTGCGAAGACCACACAGAGTTCATGTAACTGTGAGATTCGATATCTCAACCAAAGGCTTGGCTGGGTTACGAAGTTTACCGCAGTGCATGTGGAACTTGTATCATGTTCAACCATTGCAGTTTCTTCAACCTGCTCCTATAGAGAACCACGCGAGCGCGATCCCATTCCACAAGTTCAGAACGTCGCTCCCGCGAATGGACTATGAACTTGCGATATCGTCCTCAATAGCCTCAGCCCAGGCAATTAAGCCAGTGAGCAGCCGAAGCGGGATCCACAAATTCAGGAAACGTCATATATGTAAAAGAGATCACGCGATAAAGCTTGAAGCTATTGTTTACCTGTCGTCTCAGTGTCATGGAAAATGACGAATTAACGGTAACCATAAGCTGCCACACCGCAGCCGTCGTTCAGTACTGCTTTTGAAATACGGTATATTTATTTCGTATGTCACTAAAATTTTATTTCCTCTGACACAACCTGATGCAATCTCTTATTACAAAAACAAGTGCAATTTATGGAACGTGTAAGGAAAGTCTGGGTAAAAAAAAAAAAAAAACATGCTTGCCAGAAATTAGCGATGCTGACTCCCCTAACACGAATATTTGAATCGCTATCATAAACCATTTTCTCGTGGCTCCTTTGCTTTCGTGAGAAAGATAAAAGCATAGGGTACAGTAAATAGAGTGAAAAATAAAGCAGTCAGCACCACTGATGCACGCGCATCTCTGTAAGTCTCGTCGCCAGGCCTTTGACCCCTGTGGTAAATTCATTAGGTTCGCACACGCACTCGCGTATCCGCACCGAGACAGCGGAAAATAGCCCGCTATTGCAATAACCAGCATGTTCAATTGTGAAATCGGCGCGTCTTTTTTACATTGGATAACCCTCGCGACGCTGAAGCTCGTTGCGGATCACTAGGACACCGATGAGATCACTGAAAGGAAGCAAGGTCACACTGTACAAGGCGCTGGTTTCATGGCTATGAGGCACTGGTGTGTGGTGTGCACGCACTGATTCTCGCTGGAGTTTGCTGAATTTTATACTGTAAACTGCGATGGTTGCATTTTTACCACACTGGTCTCAGCATACAAGGAGTGCATATGCTGTTGCATATTAAATGCTGGATACGATTTGTCGGCAGATGCTAATCTCCTCTCCTAAATAACACTGTACTTTAGGATCATAAACTTTTTTGTTTCATATCGCAGCTTGGAATAAAGGTGCGTGAGCTACAGCGTTTGTGCACGCATATATCAGATTGAAGATCCCTCTTCCTTGTTTTTCTTTTTTACAGCAAAGTTGTATATGGCTAAGGTCTCGGAAAAAATTGGAGGACGCTTAGGCATTGCCGTTAAGAGTGGAACGCGATAGCATTCAAAGGCTCCTGTGTTTTTCATCCTTCTCAGCAACTGCAGCTTATGTAACCGCAAGGTTTACCGGAAAATGCTGGCGGTGAACGCTATACACGAAGGCAAGGTTGCTGGTAGAAACGTGTACTCGTGCGTGGGACCATCTCCCTTTATAGTTTCGCACATTTAAATGTTCAATCTGAGAAGAGCTAACACAAAAGATATGCGCTGTCGGTGTTTTTTTTTTCCTTACATCCGTTTGTGGGCTGCATTCTGAAATCTCCGAGGAATAACTTTGTAAAGGATGTAAGACAGGGTACGAGCAACTTTTGTGGCAGAAGAGTGGTTGGATATGGGTGGTTTAAAATTTTGTTCGCAATTCAGTTTGCCCGACGCGGGACGCCAGATTTTTCGCGACACGGGGCCCCCAACGCGATTGCGTTAATACTGCATGCGCTTATTGAGCCATGCCGAACGAGAATGTGGGCACCTCTTCGGTGTGACACCCACATCACCTATCGATATTATGAGCAGTTATGTTCGAGCCGTGCTATGGGTAGGACGCGTATTCTGCGCACCAAGGAAAGGAAGCGTGCCCTCCAAGAGCGACGGCGTGAGCAGAAGCGGGAATGGGCGCGAAGGTGGCAAGAAGCCGCGAACGCCGAGCGCGCGTCGGTCAACGAGCCTGGACAGTCAGGTAACCGCCTTCCGTCCGACGAAGAAGAGCAGCGTGCCGGTGAAGATTTCCTTCGCGAAGAGAAACGGGAGTGGGCACGGCGGCGGCAGCGGGATACCACCGACAACGACCTGGCCGCCAACGCCAAGCGTAAACACGATGCCCGTCGGCACCATGAATACCGCTAGGATAATAGGTACGCATTCATTGCTATACACATGCCAATGTACCAGCTACGTGTCGTCGGTCGCGTATAGACATGATATTTCCTAAAAATAACATTTGACCATCGTCCTTCAGCCCATGGCCATCAATCATAGGGACCATAAAGCGGTTATCACTATGGTAACAAAATAAAATAACTATGGTAGAATTACAAAGTCGCATGTATGTATATTTATTCAATGAATATGCTAATCACTATAAAGAGCTTCCCTGGTCATCCACCTTTGCAGAGTTTAATGTCAACATCTGCTTCTCCTTCTTCTCTACATGATTACGGTCGAAAATCTGGTTCAATCTTGCAAATGTTGGCAACAATCTGCGCCTAAAGTCGCAACGCTTACGCCGATACCAAGTTTGCAACGGTGCGGGGACATTTTTTTCAATATTAAGAGGACATTTCTGTGCGACCACTTTCCGGCAGAGGCTCGGCGGGCAAGCTCTGAGCAGCTCCGCACGCTCAGGCCACGATGTTTACGGCTACGTAAATCACCGTTGAGGGTGAGGATATCTCTCCCGAAGAACTCAATGAAATCGCTAGGTGAACCA
This sequence comes from Dermacentor albipictus, assembly GCF_038994185.2. NCBI lineage: Eukaryota > Metazoa > Arthropoda > Arachnida > Ixodida > Ixodidae > Dermacentor > Dermacentor albipictus. Next base: position 533,660 of record NW_027225602.1, read on the forward strand.
CTGCATTATACAAGCGAAAACACATCAGCAAGTACCCGCTCCCGCAGGGCGGCCGAGCCACCGACACGACACGTGGCGGTATTAAAAGCCAGGCTCGAGCGAGTGTTAAAAAACGGCTATCCACTGCTCCGAGACTGCCTCGCCTACCGAAGGAGCACTTTTGAATCATAATCCGTCCCCATGGACGACCGTACATCAGGAAAATCGGCCACCTCAGAGTTGCCCAGGCCCTCAGTAGCACCGCTACGCTTACGGAGGCGGATAATGGCGGAGGATATTATATGTCTGAACATGGTGCAAAATATATATTGGTGGCAAACACAGTATGAAAGCGCTAAACCATGGCCTACGCCTATGTGAAAGCGGTACTTATTGGACAAGAAAGCTACAAAGTCAGTGCATATTTCGCATCCTCCGAAAATCAGGACAGGGGGGTTATTCGCGACATTGATCCAACAATCGAGAGAGAGGAGCTCAAATGCCTGATCATTCAACCCAAGAATGCAAGCGCTCTCGAGGTGAAAAAATTAAAGAACTCAAGCACGGTAGTCATCCAGTTTGACGGACTCAAAGTCGCGGACTGCGTAAAATGCGCTCCCAGTTTGGTCAAATGTTCACTGTATCGCAGACAACCTGAAGTTTGCTATGCATGTGGAAGGCTTGGCCACAGAGCCGATGTTTGCCCAACTTCTTTGCAATTTGCAACCTCTTTGCAATTTGCCGCGGCTGTTGTGCGAGCAACCAGGATGATCAACACGAATATACATCGAATTGCTCCCTTTGTAGAGGCCCTCATTCTACGGCTTACAAAACCTGTAAGTAAAGGTTTCAAATTCAGTTTGCAGTTAGACAACGGAGAATTGAACGGTGCAACTGTGAACAATCCAACCAACCAGCTGGGTCACCAACCCCTCTGAACCCAGCCCTCAGCAGCTCCCAGAGATCCAGGAGCTGATCCCGATTCCCTGGCAGCAAGGATGGTGGCTGCCAGGACCGTGACCCTTCTAGAGGACGCTCCACGGAACGCTCGTTTTCTAGGGGCCCCAAACCATCCAGTACCCGCTTCCGCTACAGGGGCCACTCCCGTTTTAGGGGACCAGGAGTTCCGATCCAGGAGCCTGCTAATTGTCGTACCACATGGGCTGACCGGGTCAAGGAATCGCCGAAAAAGGTGACAGGGGGTAAATCGCCAGAGCCTATTGGATAGCATAGTTCGAAAGAGAAAAATCTTCGTCATATTATGCAGTGGGGCAGCACACAGCAGAAATTGCAGAACTGAAGAAGGCCAGCAAGCGAGAGACAATTCAACCTACTCAGGCCCCTGCGCCAGAAACTTTCATGGAGATCCATGTAGCTGAACCGACTGTCAATGACCTACACAAAAGAGGGCGTTGGAGATTCATGCATCAGACAAGAGCACCAGTGTTCGTAAATGGAAAAAGATACAGATAAAATTGGCGAATTCCTAGACAAAGTTCAAATTATAATCGACAAACTCGCGGAGGCGATCACAGCACTTGCGTTCAGATGCAATAGTATGGAGCGCCACATTTGTGCAACGGCTCCAATTATATAATTGGAGAAAGAGGATAGTACCGGCACTGAAAGGTCGGCAGCGGCTACACTCCATCGCATATTATAATACAAGCTAAATACTACCTCCCACCTTGGCAGCACATCACAGGGTAAATAATGTCTGGCAGTGGACCTGTAGGGGACTCGATCTAAAAAGGATTGTCCTCCAACAGCTCATTCGCAGCCTCCCAGAAAAGCCATATGTCCTCGTAATACAAGAAACACTCACAGATAAGGTCTCCCTACCTGGCAATAAATCGCATACCCAGCATGCTGATCGCAAAAGGGGCATCAGCACGTTGGTAACAAACAAATGTACGTTCGTACGCCACGCTTTCAATCTTGAATCTAATAAGATTAAGCAATCGCTCGTTCAAATCTTCCCCAGCGGACAGTTCAAGACCAGCATACTTATACTTAACATATGCCGTACAACCCAATACCTCAGGCAAAGATTCGCGAGAATCATCAACAGGGCCACAAGCAAGCCGAAGACATTCCACTCTTGGTGGACCGAGACATGAATGCTCCGCATCAAGCATAGGGGCACCCACTAGCTAACCACAAGGGTGTTGACCTACGGCAAGTCACAGTCAATAATAACCTTGCAATTATAGCAGATTTGGCTTTTCCGACCAGGATCGGCAACTCCTGCTCTAGGGATACCACACATGGCCTTTTTTCATACGGAATGTAGAGTCGGCCTTTTTGTCCAACCTCCACGTGGACCTAGGTAGCGATAAGAATATCCTGGCCACCTCCGTCAGCGCGAGAAGCGGGAACCTCAAACAGTTCACTATTACAGACTGTGATTACTTTCGCAAGATTGGGGTGCGAGCACAAATACAGGACTCAGCACTTAGCCTAGAGCAGTGGGCTGCACAGTTAAAGCAGGATATCAGGGTGGCGACGAAAAAGGTGCAGAGTGAACTGGAGGTGGACAGGATGAATGGCAACGTCGCTAATCTTCTATAACTCTTCTTCTAAATCTCCTAAAACTCCACTGTTAAACAGATGGAAAGGGCAGGAACTAAACCGAAGGCTCCGAAAAAAGGTCGCGGAGCTCAACAAAGTTATAGAAGATCACTATCAAACCCTGAGAAGACAACAGTTGGTGTGAGGTCTGCAATTCAATAGGCAGATGAGAGTTGGAACTAAACAGAATCTACTAAAGTATTTGCTCAATCACACCAATACCAAGTAAAACCAATCACAAGGGATAGCAAAGGTTCTACGAGGGGCATCACAATCAGAGACACTAAATACCGCACTCGGAAGACTCGCTCGCAAGTATCTGCCAGTGGTATACTCGAGTAACCAAGGCTCATCTCGCCCTACAAAGGCTCATCTTGCCCCGAGCTAGCTAACCCCTTCAAATTATACGAAATGAGGGAAACACTGCAAAATGTACATGGCAGGTCGGCCCTTGGTCCTGATGGCATACCCAACCTGGCCCTCAGAAACTATGACGACGGCTTCATAGAATAGTTAACAAAGGAGATTATTGGAATATGGGAGTGAGGGGCCGTCCAGGAGTCCCGAAAAATGGCCTCGGTCATCCTCATTCCAAAGCCTGGAAGACCCTCGAGTCTCGCAAACTTCAGACCCAGTTCGCTCAAATCTTGTGTGGGGAAGTTGGCGGAACATGTCATACACAATCGCATCTACAAACACATCGACAAACAAGGATTGTTTCCGTGCAATGATCGGCTTTCGTCTTGCCCTGCCAAAGCATGACGTGATGAAGCTCATAAAGTGTGAAATCGTAGACAACGCCACGAAAGATATAAGACGCATCTTAAACCTAGAACTGGAGAAGGCGCTCGACAATGTATCCCATGCTCACATTCTGAACTTCATCTCGGAGCTCAATTTGGGAGAGGCCTTCCACAAATACATAATTTCACACCTCAGCGGTCGCACGGACACGCTCAAAATCGGTGACCACCTGATAGTCTACTATCAGCGACCAGTTCAGTTTATGTATCTCTTCCCGCATGATAATTCCACTATCATGCAGGAGGAGATACATAGGTCAAACTGATCGCTGCCCTAATAAAAGGCTAAAGGAACATGATTGCCATGTGCACCGGGCTATACAGGGACACTTAGTAAGTCACTGTCACGACTGTGGACGAAAACCGAATTTTTATCCTTGTGAAGTACTAAAAAACCACCCATCACATCTTACGTGGGAGATTATTGAAGCTGATTTCACAGCAAGGGCTGGTAGCACGTGCGTTAGCGCACCATCATTGTGCCTATCCCCGCAGGAAGTAACATTTCTTGATTTAACCTTGCATGACAGAATTGCGTGTTCTGTGACTCATGATGGTGTATTCTTCTTTTGGTGTGACGTTTTGTGAAGTGTTGTGACGACATGTCCTGACGCTTTCTTGTAGCTATATATTTCGTGCAACTTGCCAAGAAATCAGTTGGAAGTCAGCGCTCTGTCCCTTTATCTGGCCGGCTCGGCTTGCTTATTCCCTTCCACGTTGCGCTGTACCGGTTTTAGAATGCGATGCCACCTCGCCCAATCCTCAACCCTAGTTGTGCCATCCCCAGAGCAGACCCCATTCGGGTCCTGGGCATGTTCCTCGAATACAGTACAATACGACGCTCAACAAGCACGCAGCCAAGACCGGGAACATGATCAGGCTCATCAGCAGAGTCTCGAAAAAGTGTGGAGGGTTCAGGAAGACAACCTCCTCAGGTTATTCCATGCTTTCCTCATGAGTCATAGTTTATGTGGCAGCCATGCACAATTGGTATAACTCTAAGAGGAAAAATTGAACATGCTCATGAGAAAGAATCAAAAGAGTACTAGGCATTTCTTTACGGGTGAGCACTCACCTTCCTATGCAACTAGAGTGCACAACACAATGAACGAGATAATCGAGGCCGAGGAGAGCCGGTCCAAGTGGCCCGTCGGTCCTGTACCCCAGCTGGAAAGAAGATCGTGGCGGTTCTCGGGATCAACCCTATCCACATGTAAGAAAGGTAATATCGAATCTTAGAAGATGAAAGGAACAACCTACAAGTCTCAGCGTTTCTACGTAATGTTCATCCTCTACACAATGTAGGCAGACGCAGGGCAAGAGCCCTCGCCCTCCTCAAGAATACCAAAGAAGATCCCTACTCGGCATTTTTGTCAACACAGCCCAATATGGAACGTAGTCTAACTTGGCCATAGCGCTCATTCATCACAGCGGACAAATAGTGAATGCAGCTTTCCTGAGGTGTTCAATACCATACAGAGAGGAGCAGGTCGCAGTTGCTATAGCACTCATGTAACAGCAAAACAAAATATTCACTGATTCGAGATCAGTGGTATGGGCTTTTGCTTCAGGTTCCATCGCCGAGGAGGCTTACAAGATTTTCAAGAACAAGATGATCTCTCTGCGAACCATCACGTGGTCCCGCCGCGCCTCGACCCCCACCTTGACTCCTTGTCCAATTTCAATGACATCGCCCATTCTCAAGTACCCGCACTAACTCACCGCGCGGAAGCAGGGGCGAACTCACAGCCCGGGGTTCTCGAGTTTCGGAACCCTCTCACTACTTTCAACGACATTACTAAGCACAAACACCTGGGTAGGAGGACTTATCCTCTCCTTCATGGCGAACTGGCTAGATCCATGACGTCCACATTCCGCATGCTTCAGACTAAGCCCTATGGCAACTCGTCCTTTTTCATACGATTACTCCACAGGCTTTATACTATAGTTGCCCCGACTGTGGGGCTGTGAGCAATCTAGAACACACACTCTGGCGATGCCCTTCGTAACAGGGACCCAATCGCATCACGCAAGAAAAATGGAGCTCTGCCATCCAGAGCTCAGAAGTTTCCCGACAAACTTGGGCTACCCATGATGCGGCGGTTAGGCTCGGCCTGCCAGTCCCCACGTGGGAGTGGCGCGCAGCTCTGCCCTAGCGCAGGGTTTCTCAGGTCCTTGCCAATAATCTTTTGTCTGTCTGTCCCTTTTGACTGTTCGGAAAGCTATGTTCTTGAACGAAAACACGCAAATGCAGCGGCGCCTTGTTTTCAGTAGTTCGTATTTCTTTGCTTTTATTTATTACATATCAGGAAACATCAACAAGGGCTCATTGCTCAGCAGACCCACAAGTTTACATTTCGTGCACGTTCACCGCACTTCTTATGTCAGAGTCCATAACGTGTTCCTGTAATGGTTCTCTATTTGTTCCTGAGTGATGACGCAACTGATAACTGCCAGTTATGGCGCTGTTGTGAGGACGCACCAAATGAACCCGGCAGTCGTTCGGATGCGTTAGAATGGACCTGGGGAAGCCTCCCGCCGATTGATATTATTACGATATCATCGAGCGATGCTCAAGGGGCGAGCCGCCGCGAGAACGACGACCAAGTCTCAGCCCTTGGCGCGAGCGAGTATCGGCCTGGCGGACTGGCTCCAGTGTAAATATCATGTATATAGCCTCTCTCATCTGTGTCTTTCCGCGCGTAAAATTCTGGTGGAGGTCAGCGATCCCCGTCCTCACGACGGAACTCCGGAGTGATCGGTACATCGAGCTTGTCACCATGCCTCCCGGTGACGAGACCACCTCTGCAAAGGCTTCGGTTTGTCCGAGTGCTCTAATCATCACGGTTGCCCAACATCACAACCCTGGTGTGTTTTCTGGCCTGGAGGGAGAAGACGTTGACGAGTGATTCAAGCTCTATGAACACGCCAGCGCTAATAACAGGTGGGACCCAACGATCATGCTCGCCAATGTCATCTTTTATCTCGGCGGCACCCCACGCGTGCGGGAACAAGCACATGACGGCGATATAAACAGTCGGGACAATTTCAAAGAAAAGTTCAGGGAACTGTTCGGCGACCCCATTGGGCGCAAGGCTGCCGCGAGAACGGCCCTTGCGTCTCGTGTTCAGACATCTACAGAGCCGTACGTTTCATACATCCTCGACGTCTTCTCTGCCGCAAAGCTGATGATACTATATCTGAAGCAGATAAAGTGTCGCATGTGCTGAAAGTCATCGCTGACGATGCTTTCAATTTGCTTGTTTTCGGCCACGTTTCGACTATCGACTCCATCATCAAAGAATGCCGTCACCTTGAACAAGCTAAGAGCCGCCATATCACACATCACACCACGCAGCTACCCAACATTGCTGCTACGTCGACACGTGAGGGCCGACCGCGTCAGACCACCCCCTGTGACGACGTTAGCCGTATTGTTCGACGTGAGCTCGAGGCCGCATGTTTGCCAGCTTTCTCAGCGACACCTCCCGATCCACCAGCAACCACGATTGCGATGATTCGGGCCGCCGTCAGACAGGAATTTGAGAACTTCGGTCTCAGCTCCGTGGGTTCATCGTCTGCACCCACGATTCCCCAGTTCTCTAGCAGCCCTCGTCGTCCCCGGCAGTTCTTTCTCTGCCACATCTCGCCGCAACCCGTCCTTATGCCATATCCCTGATGACAGGCCGATCTGCTTCCACTGCTGTCGCATCGGTCACGTCGGTCGTCACTGCTACAACCGATGGCCACCACCTCCTCGGACATCCACCGCCGCTCATTCCCGCCCCTTTGGACCGTCTGTTCCCTACGCCACCCACCATGACCCCATTGCCGCTGATGCTCCTGCCCCGAAACTTGGCTACAGCCGCTGGCCCCCACCTCGACGCCATCAGTCTCGTTCGCCCCAACCCCGTCGCTTCGCTCCGTCGCCTATCGCCTCGCGAATCCAGCTGGAAAACTAGGCACTGAAGCTACTGGAGGTGAAGCTGTGTTGTCCACCATGCCCTCAAATCCTCTGCTCACGTTACACACGAACGAAAACCTTCTTGACGTTGACGTTGATGGCTATCCTGTCACAGCACTCATCGATACAGGGATACAGAAAAGTGGGATAAAAAAAATAAACTCTGATGTCTCACCGGCCAAAACCAGCATTTCAATGTGAAGCACACACAGTAGTTGGGTGTAGGAATCAATTCTGACGCACTCGAGTTCTTGAACGGGCACAAAAATCTAAGTAAACGCGCGGTCTTTCTTTTTTTTTGCATTTTGCTCCCATTGACGTAAGGTCGCCGCGGTCTTGATCAAACCGACGACCTCAAGCATAGCAGGCAACGCCAGAGTCACTAAGCTACCACAGCAGGTGAGAACCGGGTTAGTTGGTTTGGATGCTTAATAGCAAGTGCAGCCAAACCTCGCGAGAAAAACAAAACCAAAAAAAATGTGCGATAGTGAACACAAGCACACACATTCTTAAATACAGCACAGTCCTTAATCGCGAAAAATCTGAGATGTCTCGGAAAGGGTACGAAGAGGAGGGGAGCTAACTTCGCTTTTTTGCATACGCATTACATATGGAAGAAGTGCCGGTTATTAAAGTAGGAAATACCGCGTGGGGGCTTTTGACGGGATTTATCTATAGGTTGTCCACCGTGTGCATTGGTTTAAACGTTGACGTTGCGCATATGGAAAAGAAGTACTTACCAAGGGTCATTCCACCCTCCGCGGGAACGGAGGCAAAGCCTTGCACCCGTGGAAACTGGTAGATGGTAACCTTGCCGAAAGAGACAGTTTTGGGCGGTCGCCTCTGTGGACGTCCTGCTGGTTAACCGTCACCGATACGTGATTCCAGTACCAACCAGTAACCGCAGGGTTGTGTCCGTTGGTGCAAATCCCACACTTCTTCGGCTTTTTCCTGCACCTTTGACATGATGATAATGTTAACACTTAGGGCACGTACCCACCAAGGTACATAAGCCAACATTCTGGCAGTGGTGAATAAACAGCCCATGCTGCACCTTGAACGCTTTCATTGTTATCATAAACTATAGAACGCACTTGCTGCATCCATAAAGGCAATGTTTAAGCTATGTTTCTAGTCATATCAATGAAATTATGGCAGAATAATAAAGCAAGATGGAGCATTGTTCATAGTTAGTGGCAAGAAATGTAGCTGTTCGAAATGTTTTAGGTTTCTTCAATAAGTTGCGTAAGCAACAAAGCTTGGACATTGGTATTTACGCTGATAATGTGAATTTTTAATTTGCTATAGTTGCTACTACATACCAAAATGGCTAGCAATCACCATTCTAGAATGACTTTCATTTTCATTTTTTTAACTGACTATAGTAAGAGGGCATTCTAGAGTAACCACAACACTATACAGACGGTTAATGGTAGCCGATGCAGAACTTATGCAATAGCGAACTTTTTCATGCTTCATGGCACAGCGAAAAAGTCTCGCGCTCCTGATTCGGTGGTCTTCTTGTGGCAAAGTTTTTTTAAGGCGGCATTATTTTTTTACTTTTGCTGTACTTGCACTTTTTTCGTATACTTCAGTACCACGGCTGACGTGAAGGGCCCCTGCGAAGGGAGGCCAAGCGACCCGTGGCGTAGCCCAGTGGGAGGAAAATTCCAGTCTTAAGTATACGCTGCTTTAGCGGCCGCACATAAATGAATAATGACGTTTTTACGTTGTTATTGTTAACCTTAATGTTAATGTGTGCCACACTGATACGGCCCGCCCCCATCCACTGGCTAGAAACACAATGAGCACATAACATGCGATGGAATAAAAAGGGGCCCTATCAATTTAGCAGTGGCGGGGCTCGTCAGTATAGTTTATACAAATTTGTGAAAGGTACCTTCGCCGTAGCGAGTGCCCATTTTAAAACGTGCTCATTCATAGCCATTGTGACCTTCTAGATAAAAAAAGAAGGTTCCAACGTCGCTGTTTCTGGCGAACACTGCCCAGCAAAATTATATTCTTCCAAAAGCACATTGTACATACACAGTTCTGGACACGCTTTAAATTTATGAACTGCCAGAACACAGATATTTCCAAATCTTGTCATTTGAATCGGTAAAGAAATAGATTCCGTATTATGAAGCACAACGCTTTCAAAAAAGCATTTCCTATATAACCGTGGTTTGTGCGGGCGTCCGCGAATACAATAGATGAGGTTTAGAATGCTAAAATACCTCAAAGTTGGGCGATTAGGTAAGTATTCATGGTTAATCGCAGGGCCTACAAAAGACGTAAGAAAAGAACTTACCAGTCAAAAGTTTACCCACAACCAATTCGTTGTCATTGTGCTCATCACTTACTGCTTCTCGTGATTCTCGAGTAATGAGGACGCTTCATTCATTGGTACCTGGTTGCCATGAGGAGTGTCATTATGCAGGCAGTATCAGGCTCCGCAATTAGCAACTCTCTGGATTACCGACATCTAGTGTTCCCTTGAAACAGAGATTTTTGCCAAACACAAAAAAATTGAAGTGTCCATCATGAGGCTCCGGTGCCGTATACCTACGTTGAACTTCTATCTATAGAGGTTTGGTCTGGCCCTCTCACCGTTGTGCTAATTCTGCGGCGAAGCGGAGACAATAGACCATTCCTTGTCTTGCAGGTGTTTTTTCTGTTATAAGAAAACGGCTACTTGAAATCCCGCTTCGCAATATTGGCCTAGATTTACCAGTACATGTGATTCTATTTTTGGAGCCTCCATTATTGGGTTCAGTCACATAAATGTTTGCTTGGTAAACCAAAATTAACTAATTGAAACCAATCAGTAACCACGTTAGACTGATCGTCCTCCCTCCCCACTACAGCTTTCTTTTATTTATTATCGATTATTATATCTTTTTAGACACGCTTTTCTTCGGATTGTTTTTTTTCCCACACACAAAAAGTTTACTTTTAAGCTCCAACGTTCAAATTGTTAACTCCCTTGCTTTTTTATACACCTAATTGAACCATGCGATTCCTGGCCAATCTCCCACTGTGGGTATGTGCCACAACAACTCAGGACAACAACAACCACAACAACAAGAAAAACCGTTTACGGCGTGCTTGGTGATAGCAGTGTCACGCAATGCATCGAACGCGCGGCAGCGTTGCTTCGAACACGGCGCAAGACTGCGTCGCAATTGTGATTGGTGGACTAGAGAGCCTTTTCTGCGAATGTGCAAAGAGCGTATTCCGCAAGAGTCCATCTAGTGGACTGTGCATGTCGGCCGCTGTGGATTAGATGCAGCTGTACGAGAGAGGAGGAGGCGAGCGTCCCTAGCCAATCAGCAGCGGCCCAAATGCCCAGTCCTCTAGGTAGACTTGTACAGAATACTCCCCCCCCCCCGCTACCCCTCAAGATTGTTCATTTGATACATATTTACGCCATACGCTGTGATGCGAGTTTCTGGATTGCTGCGATGCTGTCAATACATGGCGGATGGAATAAATACGTTTTACAAGTACGTCTCGATGTCTGTCACGACTAACTGGCCACGAGGGTGGGTTACTGCAAAATGCACTGGAGATGGCTACCTTTGGCAAGCTGTGGGGGTTCAATCTGGAGACCGGGGAATTCGTAGTATACTTTGAGACACTCGAGTGCTTCATCGACACCAACGACATTGCAGGAGAAAAAAAACTGCACGTCTTCTTAACTACTGTTGGCGAAAAGGCTTACCGGACGCTCAGGAGCTTGCTTCGTCCAAAGACGCCCACAAAGGTGGCATACGAGAATGCCTTTGATGCACTGCTATAGCACTACACTCCCACGAGTTCCGTGGTGAAGGAAAGTTAGCGCTTCCAGCAACAAAAAGAAAGGAAGCATAAATTTAGGACGGACTTCATTGTGGGTCTCAAGAAACAGGCAGCAATTTGCGCGTTCAGCGCGTTTCTAGAGGAAGCTCTGCGGCATCGACTAATAGCCGGCGCTCAAACATATCCTATACTCTGCTGACTGTTAGTCGCAACCGACGGTGAACTGACTTGGGAACGCACCTGCACTATCGCTGAGGCTATGTAAGCGACGGTGAGAGGCACTCAGCAAATGGTCTCGATGAGAAGCGAAGTTCTGGCTGCGGGCGTCTCCGACATTCACTGGCAATAATAAGAAGCAACAGGGCGGCGTCAAGAAGAATGTACTGGCAAGAGCGCCAGGGGAAGTGCATTCGTGAAGGCTGAAAAAACAGCGTCGCAAGGGACTAAAGCTTTGTTTCATCGCTGTGCGGGAAACCATGCGCCAGAAAGTTGCCCATTAGTTAAGAGTACTAGTAGTTACAAATGTCCGAAAAAAGGGCACTTAGCTTATATGTGTAAAACCAGCGTGGTTAAGCAGCTCGGCTATACTGTCGTGGCAAATGTGTTACCCACGCGGTCTCACACAGACAAAAGTTAGGGCAGGGCTGCTATTACAGTTACGTTAGAATTAAATAGAAAGGAAGTGACCAAGGAGATGAATAAGGTTGCTGCTGTGTCGTGTACGTCCGAATCTGAGTGCGTGAAGGTATTTTCCCTCAGTTAGCTTCACACAAGCTAATGTGAACTTAATCACTTACAATGGTACACTTGTTGGGATTATAGGGGTGATGTTGATGCTCCATACTATGATCAATGATATTTATTGCCGATGGTCATAGCAAAGGATGCCGAAGGAGCTTGGATGCCAACATTGCTTGGTCGAGACTGGCGGAACAAAATTAAAATTCGGTGGCATGAAGCCATGAATGTGAAGAGTGACTAAGGCGGTTGCGCTAATTGAAATCTACAAAGATGTATTTGGACCTGGCCATGGCACTATGAAGGGCTTCAAAGCCAGTATTAAGCTAAAAAAAGGAGTTACGCCAGTCTTTTGTAAGGCGCAGCCTGTGCCTTATGCTCTTCGTGAGCAGGTTGAGCAGAAATTCATGTGCGTTGAAAAGGCAGGAGTCATGTACAGAATAAGGCCCATTGCTTGCGCGACGCCTCTTTATCGTGCCTACGAAAGATAGAAGGCTCCCTCGGTGCATTGACTATCGTGTCACTGTCAATACGTCAATAGAAGTTGACCATTACCATCTGCCCTTACGAGAGGATATTTTCATGACATTGCAAGGCGAAACGGTCTCCTCGATCATAGACCTATCAAAGGCATATCTGCAGCTTGAATTAGACGAGCTAGCACAGGAATTTCTTACTGTATACACGCAACTGGGCGTTTTTAGGTTCCAGTGCCTGCCTTATAGCGTCGGGTGCGTGCCTGTCGTATTCCAAATAATAATGGATGAAATCTTGGGCTGCTTACCGGGAGCCGCCTGCTACTTGGACGATGTCGGCATATCTGCTGAGAACTACGAGCAGTGCTGAGAGAGAAAGCGAGAGTTGAGCAAGTCCTCATGCGCCTATAGTTAGGTAAGCACGGTATAAAGATCAGTGCCAGAAAGTGCAAGTTCTTCCAGCAGAAAGTAACTCACCTGGGTCACCAGATTGACAGACACGGTTTGAATCATACCGTGGTTAGAATACTGGCCATACCAAACGCACGCAAGCCGGTCAGTGCCAAACAACTGAAGGCATTTTTGGTATTGGTAAATTTTTATTCAACCTTCATGCCAAATTGACAATGTTATGCTGTAACCCTTACATCGGCTGCTATGCAATGAAACCAAATGGCACTGGTCACGGCAATGTTACGATTTATTGGAAGTTCTTTTTGGTGGTGGCAAGGAATACATGTTTTGAAATCTTGAGAACAGAGTCAACTGGCGTTATTCAAAAGTAAAAGCAGTCTGGCCAAGTGGAAGTGGCGACACCTCTGTCGGGCAGCCGGTCCTCGGTTCTAAGGAAGAGCAGGTGGCAATGACCTCCCCGGCGATGCAAGATGGATTTCCGTAGCAAGGGCAATGACCCCCACGTCGGGGACAACATAGTGACGGATGGTCACTACAGATGCATTCAATAATTGCATGGCGCTGGTGACTGATGGAACTGTGTTTGAGTTGTACGGTGTTCGCAAAGACAATCAAGTCACATGCGATGTCTCTGATTATGGCGTCGGAGCAGTGCAGTCGCCGGTGAAGAATGGCGTTCGGGGGCCAATGGCTTTTGCATCACGGTCTCTCACCGCGTCAGACCGCAACAACGGGCATATTCAAAAGGAAGCCTTGAGTATCGTCTTTAAGTTAAAAATTCCATAAATATCTGCATGAAAAAATTTTAAGGAAGCAACAGACCACCAGCCTCTGACAGTAGTGTCCGACCCAAACAGGCACGGAAGCGCTTTTGCTACAGCGAGAGTACACAGATACATAGGTGCCAACTGCCCCGGACACCCCTCTGGAGTCTTCTCAGCGACCCCCCCCCCCCCCAGAAAAGAGCTGTTGGATGCCTTTCAGGACCAAACTTTCATGAAAGTACAAAGAATCCAAATGTGCAGGAATGATGAACAAATACGAACAAAGCCTAGTGTACTAACCATTGGTATAATGAGCTTGTGTACTGCTTGTGTACGGTGTGCACTAGTCCTTCGGCCTCGAAGGACTAGTGCACACTGAGCACCTGCAGTGCAGAAGCACACCATACCAAAGGTTAGTACCCCCCCCCCCCCCCGGGCGATGCCGCAGCCCCCTCCCCCTCCCTCACCCTCCCCCGCCCCACACACACCTAAAGTGCCAAAACCAGAACATTGTCACCCACATCATTTCAAGTTCCTTTTGACTTGCCTCGACCTTTTCACTTGAAACTTTACTGGGGCTAATAGCTTACTGCATCTTTGTTGGCGCGGATGTGCGCGGCTTTTAATTCATACTTTCGCTTTATTTCTGCAAATCCTGACAATAAGAGGACACGCGTATTAGAAGCATTAGGGGCGGCTGCCTCATCAGTATTTTCTAACTTCAAAATTGTTTTAAATTTCCATTGTAAACACCATGCACATACACAACATATCTAAATAAATACACAGGAGAAAGTTTATTATATTTTTAATGAGATGGAGCTAGCCAATTAAAAATTATTTTTTAAATATGAATAGGTTGTGCCTAACGAATTATTAGGATGCTGTATGTTTACCACACTTCAAATTGCTTTGCGTGCTTTATTAACCATAAAAAAAAAGCGTATAGACTTCATTGACCCCTTCGGCAGCCTTATTAAGGGCGTTTGAAATGCACGTGAATGTTACGTGTCTCAGTAATGCTCTCCTTCCAGTAAGCAATGCTAACGACTCATGAAAAAGTGGTATTTCTAGAAATTTATAACATTTATTAGGGGTCGAAACATCATCAGTTGCATGCAATGGCCATAAATATATAGAGGGTGTGCACCACGATTCATGCACCACGATTAACAAAAGAACAGTGCGTTAGCCGAAGAAAATCCAGTGCATATTGCATGCCGTCCAGCGGAGCAGCTGTCAGTAATATTTTCGCGATTGTAAGTAATTATCGAACTAGACGCGTGTTATTCTAATTAACAAAGTGCCAATGAGGCATCTCAAGACACATCCAAGGGAAATCTCGCTGCGGTATTTTCAGCGGCGCACTAATAGCATGGCATGGCATGGCAAGAAGTTTATTTTGGCCCCGATAAACTAGGGCCAGAGGGCAAAAGCTCCCGGGTTAAGTCGGTGGCTCCGCCCCCGTAGGCACCGGTAGGCCAAAGGCTTTCGCGATGTCGTGAGCTCTCCGGAAGGCCGGGAAATAGCGTCCAATTTTTTTTCTTACGGATAAATAAATCCCGCGAAATTTGGAAAATACCACGTGGCTGCGCTCCTACCTGGATCCCCAAGCAGCGTCCTCGAATAGGCTCCGTCTGAGTTAGAACGAAATAAAGCAAATAAAGAAGACATCGTGGTTGAGCTAGTGCCTTATCTGACACGGACACAGACTAGAAGCAGACAGGACGAGCGCTAACTCTCGTTTGTTATTTTGAAGTATTGTCTTCTTGTTGTTTCCTTTTTTGACTTCCCTATCTCCTGATATGTTTAACTGATGTCTTCATACCTTGTCATGTTCTTATGCTGCGGTTTTTTGCAATCACCTATACATGGTGATTGATGGAGTCACCACCTCCACCAATACATGGAGGAGGTGGTGTCCATCGGTTGCCGCACTGATGGGCGGCGTGGCCGATGCGACAGCAGTGCAAGCAGATCGCTCTGTCACCAGGGGTACGCCATTCGGACGGGCTGCGGCGAGATGTGGCAGAAAAGGACTGCCGGGGATGAGGTGGGCCGCCAGAGAACTGGGGAACGCTGGGTCGAGAGTGGAACACATGGAGTTCAGACCCATGTTCTCAAATTCCTGTCTCACGACGGCCTGAATCATCGCAATGGTGGTTGCTGGCGGATCGGGAGGCGTCGTGGAGAAAGCTGGCGAACAGGTGGCCTCGAGTTCGTGGCGAACAATACGGGTGACGTCGCCGCAGGTGGTGGTCTGACGCGGTCGACTCTCACATGTCGACGTAGCAGCAGTGTTGGGTAGCCGCGCAATGTGGTGTGAGATACGGCGGCTCTTAGCTTGTTCAAGGTGACGGCATTCTTTTATAATGGCGTCGATAGTCAATACATTTCTGAAAACAAGCAAATTGAAAGCGTCGTCGGCAATGCCTTTTAGCACATGTGCCACTTTATCTGCTTCGGGCATATTATCGTCAGCTTTGCGACATAGAGCCAAGACGTCAAGGATGTAGGAAACGTACGGCTCTGTAGATGACTGAACAGGAGACGCAAGAGCCTTTCTCGCGGCAGCCTTGCGCTCAATTGGGTTTCCAAACAGTTCCCGTAGCCTTTCTTTGAAGCGGTCCCAACTGCTTATCTCGTCATCATGTGTTTGGTGCCACACGCGTGGGGTGCCGCCGAGATAAAAGATTACATTGGCGAGTATAATTGTAGGGTCCCACCTGTCATTAGCACTGGCGTGTTCATAAAGCTTGATCCAGTCGTCGACATCCTGTCCCTCCAGGCCAGAGAACACACCTGGGTCACGATGTGGGGCAACCATGACGATTGGAGCAGTCGGACAAGCCCAAGCCATTGCAGAGGTGGGCTCGTCACCGGGAGGCATGGTGGTAAGCTCAGTGTGCTGACCACTTCGGAGTTGCGTGGTGAGGACGGGTATCACTGACCTCCACCCGAATGTTACGTGTGGGAAGACAAAGACGAAAGAGGCTTTTTACACGCTATTTACACTGGAGCCAGGCTGACACTCGCGCGCGCCAAAGGCACAGGCCCACTTCGTCGTCGTTGTCGCGGCGGCTAGTCCCTTGGGTATCTCAAGATAATATCGTAATATATATATATATATATATATATATATATATATATATGTTTGTGTGTGTGTGTGTGTGTGTGTTTGTGTGCGTGTGTTCTTCGTTTCAATACTAAATTCTCGTGGAGAGTTGGCACTCGTCCTTCTCCTTCTAGTCTGTGTCCGTGTCCCTTCGTCCTACAATCCAAGATCATGTTACTGCACCAATTCGCCCAACTTTCTCTCCTTTTGCGTGACAAGCTTCCAACGAGTGTTCGAAACATGATCTAGCACGGTTGGCCAGAATGTATCCCAAATGTGCTACAACCATATTGGTTTCGATGGTTGGAGCTTGCAATTGAGAATCGCTGCATTGTTTCGACAAACAGGGTCGTAGTACCTGAAAGTTTGCAAACAAAGACTGTCTCTTTAGCACGAGCAGCATTTGGGAACCACCAAAAAGAAGCAATGGCACGTTCAATGGTGTTGTGGCCAAGCATCGATAATGCAGTAGAACAAGTGATACGCCATTGTAAGACTTCTCCATCTGTATTCCCTTCAAAGCAGCAAGCACCTTTGTGTCAGTGGAGAGTGAATTATTTCCTATGCGAAAGGGTGCACTTAGATATTGCCGCTAATGAAGACCATCTGGTCTTGATCGCTGTCGATGCATACTCGAAGTAGCCCGAAGAGAAAGTAGAAACTGTGCGTTCTCTGTCTGCGTCGCATGGACTTCCATCCGAGATTGTTACCGATAATGGCCCTCGGTTCGATGCTGCAGAATTTGAACTCTTCATGAAAGCAAATTGTTATTAGATCTTGCCGTTGAGTGCGGGAGCTGGCCGACGTTGAGGAGGATTTTGAGAACTGAAGGTTTATTTACAGTATATACAGTAATAAGACAAAGTAATGAAGAGTCATAAAGTCATCGATGGCCGGCAGATAATCGGACGCTGCGGCCAGTGGCAACAAGAACGTAAAAAAAAACTGTTCTCCGTGTCTCTCGCTTTTAACCCCTTCGGTCTCTCGGGGTCATGTCATTTTCAGCCAATCATCGAGCCAGCTCAGGTGTCATCATATTCCTCCAATGGTAGCCGCCTGTGCAAGTGTTGTCACATTCGGCCAATGGGAACGCTCTAAGGGCTCCATTGTCCGAGGGTTGACTTGCCTCTGGCGTCGCCTCTTCGACTGGAAGCGCGCCGCTGGAGGATACGGGCTGTCTCGAACGACCTTACACAGCGGCAAAACAGCTTTGCTTGTGACAAATATCAGCTGCCTGGAACTGTGCCAGCCTCCAGTTGCCCTTTCGGGAAAACAAATGAAATTATGGTGTTTTACGTGCCAAAACCACTTGCTGATTATGAGGCAGGCCGTAGTGGAGGACTCCGGAAATTTTTATCACCTCGGGTACTTTAACGTGCACCTAAATCTAAGTACACCGGAAATTTCGCATTTTGCACCTATCGAAATGAGGCTGCCGTGGCCGGAATTTGATCCCGTGACCTCGTGCTCAGCAGCCCCACACCATAGCCACTGAGCAACCAACAGTTTCGGGAAGAGTCAAGCAGTGGAGGAGACAATAGCTCAACGTGCGTAGCATGAAGTGCGGGGCGCCAACCTGTGTGACGGGTCCGGTAACGTGGTAGACGCGCCCCGTCACACCATAATTCGAATGCGACGGCCATTGGATGTGGTCGGGGAAAATCAGTGGCGGAAGGAAAAGGGTCGGGAAACACGCTCACGCCACCGTATCACCCACAAGTGAACTTTGCGGCCAAACGAGCGATGAAAACTGCAAAGAAAGCACTTAATGAGCCACAAGAAAATTGAAAAGAAAGGGAAAAGTTGACCATTGCAGCAAAGAATTTACAACTATTTTGTTTTCTTTAGTTTAAACCCTCCATACTTTTACGGATAAAACACCGACTGAACTCTTTCGGCAACGCAAACTGAGAACTCGGCTTACATTGCTTCAACCAAATGTTAGAAGTTACCTGCTTGACAAAGCTGAGGAAGTGAAAGTGTCCGCAAGTAATCTGCGGACTATGTCATAATCATTTTCTCTGGGTGATTCTGCTTCGGTGCGCTCGGTGCAAGGTGAAGTCATCAAATGGTTGTCAAGAAAAGTGAAAGGTATGCAAACGCCATGTGCGCATTTGGTCCTTGTTTGAAGCCGTATGCGATACGTACATGCAGATGATTTTCGAAGGTCTTTGCTGGAAACATACGAGAACTCTAAGTCCCTTGAAAGCGATTATCAATAATTTATGAAGTCCATAAAGATGGGCTGGATCGCATACGGCAAACATCGTGAGCTCCTGATTGGGAGCTTATCCTTAAATTGAAAAGGAAAGTATACAATCAGTGCATTTTACCGGTGCTGACATACGGCGCGGAGACTTGGGGGCTCACAAAAAATCTTGAGAACAAGTTAAGGAACGCGCAGGGAGCGATGGAACGAAGAATGCTACGCATAACTTTACGAAACAGAAAGAGCGCAGTTTGGATCAGAGAGCAAACGGGCATAGACGTTATTCTAATAGACATTAAGAGAAAAACATGGTGCTGGGCCGGTCACGTAATGCGCAGACTAGATAACCGCTGGACCATTAGGGTAACAGAATGGGTACCAAGAGAAGGGAAGCGCAGTAGAGGATGGCAGAAGACTAGATGGAGTGACGAAATAAGAAAATTTGCTGGTGCTATTTGAAGTCGGTTGGCGCAGGAAAGGGGTAAATGGAGATCGCAGGGAGAGGCCTTCGTCCTTCAGTGGACCTGAATAGGCTGGTGATGATGATGACGATGATGACTTGAGCATTTGTTCTGCCCATATACAAGACTTGATTTGACATATATTCACGCGATACGATGTGATGCGAGTTTGTGTGTTGCCACGACGTAGTCACTATGCAATAGATGGAATAAAGACGTTTAGTAAGTACGTCCCAGCATCTGTCACAACGTCACGAGATGTCACTAGCACTGCGCACATTTCTGGTCACACTTTTAGGAGATTCGTAAGTCAGGAGTCTCCATTCATCGACATTATCAATAGCCGATGGCACCTAAGTGCAAAAGCTCTGCTCTGAGTATGGGTGCTGAACTTCAATGTGCATTTACCACTATTCTGTCAGCAGTAAAGACGTGTAGCACAACCTCAAGAAGATTAAACGAAGGTCCTCTATGCCCGAGCTGGGGTGGTCTTGTTCGATCGAGGCAATGGAATGCGGTTGCCATGCACTGCTGAAACTAGAGTTCCTTAATACCTTTTTAATGCTTCAGCATTAGAACGGTGAAGGAAGAAACTGTGTGTGAAAGCAGGTGAGCCTGTTACGTGGTAAAGCTACAGAGGGGATGGAAGAGTTCAGAAGTGCGTGCGTGTATGTGTGTGCGCGCGTATGGTGCAGTTGACGATGGTTTCCACCTGACCACCGTCAGTTACACATCGTTCCCCGAATAGGCAGGATATGTCTCTGGTGAGCTCCTGAACATTTTGCACTGTGGTATATGCAGCGTGAATTACGGATCCGGAACCTCACAGAGGTGCGACCTAAAGGAAAAACATGTTTCTCATATTTGCAACATATTCACCACAGATTTTTTTCTTAAGTATTAAAGTACTCCGCTGCAACGAACACTTACAACGCTCATCACCACTGGCGTCAGCCCTTACAGAGGAGCCCACTATATATAGGAAATCACTCATTCCACATTCCTAAGCACTCGAGCAGCTAAGTTGTTATAACAGCCAAGCAGGGGAACGTTTTACCGCCCTTTCGAAGCCCCACTAGTCAGATCTGGTGAGTGCAAGAATCTGACTCAAAACGTACTACTATCTGGAAGCATGCCAGTTCATGGCATCCCAATTATTGCGCGCCCGAAAAACTACGATGCTCTGGGGCCCGTAGTTCTGAATCGGAAAAGGCCTTAGACCAAGCCACTAAACGCAATACTGAGACCTGGCCGGTTCACAACTCGCTTCACGTACGCCTTGTCGAAGAAGGTGAAAAGGCAGCAAACTATCTGTTTCCCTTGTTCTGGCTAGCGAGTTTCTTTCCGCGCAATGAAGACGATACAGCATTCTCTTTGAGATGTGCTCATGGCAGGTGCCAACAACGTTGGTCTTCAAAACTTTCTGGTGCATTTAAATTATATCTCTTTAAAAAAAATATATTACCAACTGCGTGTCAGTCCTCCTTCAACCATACCAATCTATGAGCCAGCGGTTTTTTACTAGTCTGCATTCTAATCTGCATTCTAACATTCTAACCCTCATACAGGGGTAAGTCATTTCGCCGCCTGACGAACACCCTTTGCACAACCGAAGTACACTTTTGTGATCAACACCCATAAGAAAGGGCCTTTGCTTCGAATAGCAGCTAAATTAAAAGAAAAGAAATTGTGGGGTTTAGAAGTCACCAGCATAATATGATCAGCAAGCACGCTGTAATGGCGAATTCCAGAAGAACTCCCGATTTTGAATACCTCCTGTTTATTAACGTGCACCTACTATAAGCGCACAACTGTTCTCGCGTTTCAATGCCATTTCACGCCATGGGCACTAAAGTACCACGGTGGGTAACAACGATATAAAAAATATTCTATTTTCTCTTGCTACTGCACATTATTTATCATTGATATCTATGGTTAATCAAAATACTAACTATTCATCCGTGAACAGGCCGCAGTAGAAATACACGGTGGGAAATTCGAACACACGAACTTGACGTGGAAGCCGAACCCAGTCAATGCGCCACCCGTAAGTCACGTTCCACCCGGACAGGCCGCCATTGGAATATGAACCTGGCAACGTTTAACGCTAGAACGTTATCTAGTGAAGCGAGTCTAGCAGTGCTATTGTTGACTTTGGGAACTGTCAACAATAGTTTAACAGTCAACGAGACTGTTAAACTAAAGTAACGTTTAACAGTCTCGGAAGAGAACAGCAATTTACAATAGAATCCTAACTTTCGAAACTCCCTGGCTTGCTCCATTCTGCCGAGCGCTGCCCCACAAGCCCATTGTTGGCTTGGGCAGGCTCGTATTTGTATGTAATTTTCGAAATAAATAAATCATTTATATATATATATATATATATATATATATATATATATATATATATATATATATATATATATATATATATATATATATATATATATATATTGGAGGAATTAGAGGGCAGTAAATGGGATATAATAGGGCTCAGTGAAGTTAGGAGACCAAAAGAAGCAGATAGAGTGATAAAAAGCGGGCACGTCCTGTGCTACCGGGGCTTAGCGGAGAGAAGAGAACTAGGAGTCGGATTCCTGATTAATAAGAATATAGCTGGTAACGTACAGGAATTCTCTAGCATTAACGAGAGGGTGGCAGGTCTTGTTGTGAAACTTAATAGGAGTTACAAAATGAAGATTGTACAGGTCTACGCCCCTACATCCAGTCATGATGACCAGGAAGTCGAAAGCTTCTATGAAGACGTGGAATCGGCGATGGGTAGAGTGAAAAGCAAATACACTGTACTAATGGGCGACTTTAATGCCAAGGTAGGCAAGAAGCAGGCTGGAGACAAAGCAGTGGGGGAATATGGCATAGGCACTAGGAATAGCAGGGGAGAGTTATTAGTAGAGTTTGCGGAACAGAATAATATGAGGATAATGAATACCTTCTTCCGCAAGCGGGATAGCCGAAAGTGGACGTGGAGGAGCCCGAACGGCGAGACTAGAAATGAAACAGACTTTATACTCTGCGCTAACCCTGGCATCATACAAGATGTGGATGTGCTCGGCAAGGTGCGCTGCAGTGACCACAGGATGGTAAGAACTCGAATTAGCCTAAACCTGAGAAGAGAACGGAAGAAACTGGTACATAAGAAGCCGATCAATGAGTTAGCGCTAAGAGGGAAAATAGAGGAATTCGAGATCAAGCTACAGAACAGGTACTCGGCTTTAACTCAGGAAGAGGACCTTAGTGTTGAAGCAATGAATGACAATCTTATGGGCATCATTAAGGAGTGTGCAATGGAAGTCGGAGGCAACTCCGTTAGGCAGGATACCAGTAAACTATCACAGGAGACGAAAGATCTGATCAAGAAACGCCAACGCATGAAAGCCTCTAACACTACAGCCAGAATAGAACTGGCACAACTTTCGAAGTTAATCAACAAACGTAAGACAGCTGACATCAGGAAGTATAATATGGATAGAATTGAACATGCTCTCAGGAACGGAGGAAGTCTAAAAACAGTGAAGAAGAAACTAGGAATTGGCAAGAATCAGATGTATGCGTTATGAGACAAAGCCGGCAATATCATAACT
The DNA here is from genome assembly GCF_038994185.2 of Dermacentor albipictus. Lineage (NCBI taxonomy): Eukaryota > Metazoa > Arthropoda > Arachnida > Ixodida > Ixodidae > Dermacentor > Dermacentor albipictus. The sequence goes on from NW_027225602.1 coordinate 556,557, forward strand.
AATATGGATGAGATAGTTCAAGTGGCTGAGGAGTTCTATAGAGATTTATACAGTACCAGTGGCACCCACGACGATAATGGAAGAGAAAGTAGTCTAGAGGAATTCGAAATCCCAAAGGTAACGCCGGAAGAAGTAAAGAAAGCCTTAGGAGATATGCAAAGGGGGACGGCAGCTGGGGAGGATCAGGTAACAGCAGATCTGTTGAAGGACGGTGGGTAGATTGTTCTAGAGAAACTGGCCACCCTGTATACGCAATGCCTCATGACCTCGAGCGTACCGGAATCTTGGAAGAACGCTAACATAATCCTAATCCATAAGAAAGGGGACGCCAAAGACTTGAAAAATTATAGGCCGATCAGCTTACTGTCCGTTGCCTACAAACTATTAACTAAGGTAATCGCAAATAGAATCAGGAACACCTTAGATTTCTGTCAAGCAAAGGACCAGGCAGGATTCCGTAAAGGCTACTCAACAATAGATCATATTCACACTATCAATCAGGTGATAGAGAAATGTGCGGAATATAACCAACCCTTATATATAGCTTTCATTGATTACGAGAAAGCGTTTGATTCTGTCGAAACCTCAGCAGTCATGGAGGCATTACGGAATCAGGGTGTAGACGAGCCGTATGTAAAAATACTGAAAGATATCTATAGTGGCTCCACAGCCGCCGTAGTCCTCCATAAAGAAAGCAACAAAATCCCAATAAAGAAAGGCGTCAGACAGGGAGATACGATCTCTCCAATGCTATTCACAGCGTGTTTACAGGAGGTATTCAGAGACCTGGATTGGGAGGAATTAGGGATAAAAGTTGATGGAGAATACCTTAGTAACTTGCGATTCGCTGATGATATTGCCTTGCTTAGTAACTCAGGGGACCAATTGCAATGCATGCTCACTGACCTGGAGAGGCAAAGCAGAAGGGTGGGTCTAAAAATTAATCTGCAGAAAACTAAAGTAACGTTTAACAGTCTCGGAAGAGAACAGCAATTTACAATAGGCAGCGAGGCACTGGAAGTTGCAAGGGAATACATCTACTTAGGGCAGGTAGTGACGGCAGATCCGGATCATGAGACAGAAAGAATCAGAAGAATAAGAATGGGCTGGGGTGCATTTGGCAGGCATTCTCAGATCATGAACAGCAGGTTGCCATTATCCCTCAAGAGGAAAGTGTATAATAGCTGCGTCTTACCAGTACTCACCTACGGGGCAGAAACCTGGCGGCTTACGAAAAGGGTTCTACTCAAATTGAGGACGACGCAACGAGCTATGGAAAGAAGAATGATAGGTGTAACGTTGAGGGATAAGAAAAGAGCACATTGGGTGAGGGAACAAACGTGAGGTAATGACATCTTAGTTGAAATCAAGAAAAAGAAATGGGCATGGGTAGGACATGTAATGAGGAGGGAGGATAACCGATGGTCATTAAGGGCTACGGACTGGATCCCAAGGGAAGGGAAGCGCAGCAGGGGACGGCAGAAAGTTAGGTGGGCGGATGAGATTAAGAAGTTTGCAGGGACGGCATGGCCACAATTAGTACATGACCGGGGTTGTTGGAGAAGTATGGGAGAGGCCTTTGCCCTGCAGTGGGCGTAACCAGGCTGATGATGATGATGATGAAGTCACGTGCATCTCAAAAAATGGTACCTGTAAATGTGATTTCTCCATAAACACGTGGGATGCTCCTTTGCAACTTATGCACTGTCCAAGACCACAAAATCTCTAGAAAGTGTACTACAGAGTGGATAGTAAGTGGATAGAAATGGGGGCGAAATGCGAAAACACCAGTGTACTTAGATTTAGGTGCACGTTAAAGAACCCCAGGTGGTCAAAATTTCCGGAGTCCCCCACTACGGCGTGCCTCATAATCAGAAAGTGTTTTTGGCACGTAAAACCCAATATATTATTATTATTATTTGTTACTTCGGAGAGCTTACCTACTGGTCGTGTTGGTGCCTAACCTCCGGCTTCAATTGCTGCTTCTTAAGCCAGCCTAGTAACGGCTTCAGTCATTGCATCAATGTCATCTCTATCTCTCTGTTCGAAGGCTGCATATTTATTCACAAGTTCCAACCTCAATTCTTTTTTCTACCCTTACCGCGCGTAGGTTGGCCTGTTTCTTCTTCACCAATTTTTCTCTCTTCAAATTGAGCTGACTCCAAGCACTCACTAAATTATGATCCCTGCACTTTACCCTTCCTAACCTTTCTACATCCTGCACTATGCTGGGATCGGCAGAAAGCCTCCAATAAATTTCATTTCTTGTTTCACCATTAGGGCTTTTCCAGACCCACTTTAGGTGCCCACGTAATCTGAAGGTGTTCATTATTCACAGCCTATTCTTTTCCGTGAATCCTAGCGCTATCTGTCTTCCAGTATTTCTAGAATCCACGCCATTGTTTCAAATTGCTTGTTTGCCAGCCTGCTTTTTCGCTAATTTTGCATTGAAGTCACACCTGACTACAGTATTAAAAGTTTGCACTTTTCGCATCACTAATTGAATATCTATAAAACTGTTCTATTTCTTCATCAATGTGACTTGAAATTGCAGCGTAGGCTTGTAGTACCTTTATTATATAACTCCTATTCTGCTTCATTACGACTACTGCTACCGTCTCATTCGTCAATGTGGCCCTCTATGTCCTTATAGATTAGTAATCCTACTCCGAACTGCTTCTTACCTGGTAGTCCTCTATAGCAGAGGACTTGGCAACCTATCAGCAATGTATAAGCCTCAAGACTTCGTCTAATCTCACTAAGGCCACTGGTATCCCAAACAGTGCCTCATAGGTCCTCTTAAAGAGTGCTGCTAGGGTAGCTTCACTCGAGAAGGTTCGGGTGTTAAACGTTCCAAGGGACAGTCTTCATTGGCGGCCTGTCCAGGTCCATAGACTCTTAGCATCCTGTGCTGCGTTGCAGTTCTGACGGCCACATTGGTCAGGTGCTCCGCTTCTGCTGGGGACTCTGGCCATTGGTGAATCGAATTAATCACTTGGGAGGGAGTGGTCGAATACTGCACAAGGGAGGCCAATTCCTGTTCTGGTGAGGGAATGTCTTGTTGAAGCTTAGTGGGTCTTCCTAATTTGGTTGTGCCTAGATTAGTATAGGCCCACTTACTCTCGGCGATTTTGCCAGTGTCAGGCGCCACTCCAAGCCTTGTGATGCAGTGTACTGAGTGAGGTGACGTCGAGATTCCCACTTTCAGAAAAAAAAACGTAAGGATTCGAAATTCTGACTGTGGCAACCGAGCATCGCAGGTGGTGTAGAAGGGTGTAGTCAGATAACCCTGCGGGCTGTCAGGCCACCTTATGTGGGAGAATTTCAGCCCAGAGGATCCTAAATGCCTAAAAACATACTTGAATCATCCGCGATAGACCGGTCAAAAGAGGAGACACAACATAGTATTTGTCGATGGTTTTAACGTCATGGTTTTGGAGTCTCCCGTACGCATGCGGCCATGAACATGGCTTGGTATACGATATATTTAGTACGTACATACTAAAACGAAAATATTAGTAAAGATAAAGCTTCTCTAGCAAGCACTTTAATTCAATAAGAAACCTCGCGTAGATAGCACATCGCATCGTATAAATTGCCTTATTTGCGCTTTAAACCTGCGATGAAGGAATACTGACATGGTATTTTCGACTATTCACCTCTTTTTATGGTTAAATTAGGGCACTTCTCACTTGCAGTTTGCGTGTTGAAAATTACCGCAGTTAATTTTCACATTTGGGACGGCGAACAGTGGTACAACTGATTGTGCCCTTTGTATATGGTTAAGCACAACACTACGATTAGCTGTGTGCGTGCGGTGGGAAGTTCGCCGAATGCTTTCGGACGACAAGAAAAGCATCGCGCATTTAGGGCATGTAGGCATGCTCATGAAACCAGTGTAGGCATGCCTCACCATAGTGCTCAGGTACCTCTAGCAGCGCTGACTAAAGGACACACACTACAGGAGCTGAACCTGTAGGCAACACGTAAGATTACAGGCGCGAAAGAAAAGAAAAACTGCTTATGCGACCGACAACGTGCTGAGGATGGTTAATAAGGTGGTAATTTCAGTGTAACAGAAAATAATCGTAAGAGCTGCCAGTCTTTCCCGCATGAAATTGCCCTGACGTCCATTAATCACTGAGCACGTGCTGGTGGGCGAGTTCATTATGCATCATTACAATGAAGGCTCCAAATAAAACAGCGGACGAAGGAACGACAGCGCCTACGTGGTTGCCTGGTGTCTCCTTCCTTCGTCCGTTGTTTTATTTTGGCGCCTTCATTGTAATCGTCCATTAATTAGCGTTGGGGGCGTCCTTACTAGTACAGCAAACTTTGCACACCGACATGTTCTCTTTTACAAATTTCTACTCGCTATCCGATGATGCCACTGCACGATTGCGCACGTCAAAGGGCGGGCTTTCTATAGCGCTACCACGTAGTAGGTCCTTAAATACAGTAGGCTGTCCCTTGAAGGTTTCGTAAAAAAAATACACATGTTCTGCGCAAATGCGTTCATGAGATGTGCGTTTACCGCATGTCATTATCGGCGGTTAACCGCTCAATTATGACGAGCAATGGTGTGTATATATATATATATATATTTCTTGGAGACAACAAAGGAGGGCGGTATTTATTCAAGAGAGCTAGGGCAAGCGCTCAGTCCAGACTTCTTCTCTAGCGCCTCGCTTGCACAGACGGATCGTCGTCTTTTACGTCAACGTGGTTGGGCGCAGATGGCGTCGCGGCATTTGCCCTCCTCCAGAAAGAGCATCGTCCCGATGCACGGCGGGTAGCATCCGGTGTCCAGCAAACCAGAGAGTGTCCATGTCATTCAGAAAAATACGGTTTCATGCGCACCACGTGCACAATCTCTGGCAGGTCCTCACGGCGCCTCGAGCAGGATGGGCTGTCAGGAACGACTTCATAGTTGACGTCGCTAAGGCGTCGTTGAACTTTGTACGGTCCGCAGTATCGTCGCAGAAGTTTCTCCGCGAGGCCTCGGCGGTGTACTGGAGCCCAAACCCACACTCTTTGCCCGGGCTGGTAGACGACGAATCGATGGTGTTTATTGTAACGTCGGGCATCACGGTCTTGCTGGCTAGCTATGTGAATGCGCGCGGGCTGTCTTGCTTCCGAGTGACACTGTCGTCGAAGCGTCGATGTCTCTCAGGGAACTGTCGTGGAGTGGCAGGTGACATTTCCTGGATGCCACCCTGGCGACGAGGGCAAAAACGATAAATGTGCCCTGGTTGACCACATTGAAAACCCAATGGTCGGCGATCAGCAGTACGCCATACATCGGTCCTGCGAAGCTGGGGTCGCCTGAAATGCTCCCTCTGTATCCAGGCAGCAATAGGTGGCCGCTGGTGGTACTGCTGTACTGGCCCGGTAGAAAGAGGGCGTCGAACAGCGTCCGCGTAGCTGTATGCGCGCGGTTCGAAGCGTGGCTCGGGACACGGTTGAGGGAGTCGCTCAGGGGATGCAAATGCTTGCTGGATTTCTCGGCGGACAACTTCAGCGACCGAAGCAACAGTGAACTCCTTCGGTGTCGCAGTTTGCTTCGCAGTCTCCTCGCGCACAATGTCTCTTTTTAGTTCACGTAGCGAGGTCTCGTCTGTCGCTGTCAATACTGCGGCTCCTGCAGGCGCATCGTTAATCAGGCGTTCGTATTGCCGGCAACGCTGCTGCAGCGACCGCTCGATTGCTGTGGCTTCCTTAGTGAACTCTTCTACAGTTGTAGGCGGGTTACGCACGAGACCAGCGAATAGCTGTTCTTTGACGCCGTGCATGAGATGGCTCAGCTTCTTGGAATCAGGCATGTTGGGATCCGCGCGGCGAAACAAACGAGACATGTCCTCGGCAAACATCGTAACACTTTCGTTTGGCTTTTGAAAACGCAACTCGAGAAGGCGTTGTGCATTGTCTCGGCGATCAGTGCTTCCGAAGGTGTCAAGTAGCCGACGGCAAAATTCGTCCCACGTTGTCAAATGTGCCTCGCGGTTTGGGAACCACGTCCTTGCGCTACCTTCAAGAGCGAAGTACACATTGGAAAGCTTCTGGTCCGGACGCCACTGATTGACCTTACCTACGCGTTCGTACTGGTCCAGCCAGTCTTCGGTGTCTTCATATGTGTCACCGTGGAAGCTAGTGGGGACTACATTGTTTTGAACAGTCACCTGCGTTGAACTTGGAAGCGCCATTTCCTGAGCCGTTGAGGTCGCTGACAAAGTTCCTTGGAAGAGGCCGAATTCCGGGCACAGTCCTTGCAGGCGGCGGCTTGCTCGGTGCAAAGGTGTCTCGACGCGTGGATGATGTCTTGAAGGGCTGGGTGCAGGGCTACTCGCAGGAGTCGTCCCTATCATTAGGTGATGATGCGATACTCAGCACCTCCACCAGTGTCACGGCTCACTGGAGACAAGAAAGGAGAGCGGTATTTATTCGAGAGAGTTAGGGCTAGCGCTCAGTCCAGGCTTCTTCTTCTCTAGCGCCTCGCTTGCACAGACGAGGTCGTCGTCTTTTTCGTCAACGTGGTTGGGCGCAGATGGCGTCACGGCAATATATATATATATATATATGATATTTCAAATATTGGCTTCGAATTAAAGAAACCGTATTCTCTGCAGTAACATGCATGTCCTCTATACAAACCAGAATTAGCAGAATTTATTGGTAACAGCATTTTCCTGGGACAGCGGCAACTATAGGGGAAAGAACGGCCCACATATAGCGCATATTTCTTTCATCTCCTACATTCAAAGCTTAGTCGTCAGCTACACCGTCATCAAACCCGCAGGTTCTTAGGCGGGACTGACCAGTGGTGGCGGGTCGCAATCAATTACGTGCAACTTCCTCGAGTAGTCTGCCCTCGCCACACGGCTGATTTACTTTACCTAAAAGCCCAACCACTGGCACGCGTCGACAATCTTCGGCACGTGCCAATGCTTCAAATGCGTCAAAAGTGTCATTCGGGAACAGGGTAAAGCATCGCGCCGCGCTAACATTTTGTCCACTGCCGATGCTGGTAGTTAGGCGCCGCGTGGCGGCACTTCGCCGGCGTGCGCCAATCAAAGGCTGCGATGCGTCGCCGGCGTCAACGAGTCGGAGGCTGCGAGGCCTCCGGCTGCTATGCCTATGATGGCCGCCGATGTTGAGAGGCCAACACGAACGATCGCTTGAGTCATTTGGAGGCACGATGCACGCGACAGTGTTCCTGAATGACAGTGTTGTGATAGTAGGCCGAACACGACACGACCGACGACCGGGGGTTGTGGCAGTGCGACGAGGAACTGAACCTACTTCAAACGACGCCGACAAATCCAGCCTGCCTACTGGGTTCGACCGGTCTCAATGCGATTGTCTGTTAATACATCCAACCAAAATATGATTGCCGCAGCGTTTGTGCTTGGTGTATGTGTATTTTGTTGTGCTCGAAAAAAATGGAAACATGCTTCCGAACTCCGAAATCTGCGTAATCAGCTTTCGACTACCGCTGATGTTGTTTACGTTACGCGTAGGTCTTGCGCGTCCATCGAGTTCGTTACTGGCGAGCGAACAAGCCCATCTGAGAAACTCTGAACCTTCAATTCCGTTCGGCGCTGCAGTGATTTAAGATATGGCATACCTAAATTCCTGTGGTGTGTTTTGTGGTGACTGAACCGTGTGAAACTTCGGGTGGTTAGCACGCCGCCTTCCGTCTGGTGTCAGGTGACTCAAGTTCAACGGGCCAGCTCTGCGCTATTTCCAGTGGAAAAGCTAACTTTCGAAAGCGAAAGACAGTAGTAGCGGAAGAATGGGAAGTACGTACATCTTCAGCCATGCAATCCGCCTCAGCTCACAGTGCGCTATTCTATTCGGCATGTGAATCCAGTTCAGTGCCATTTCATAGTACTCCTTCATTACTTTTTTCTAGTGCATGCATCTTGTGCACTAGTTGGGGATAAATCGTTCGAGCAGAACTCAAGAACGCTGATGTACTGAAGGAAACATGACACAGCGCAGTCATGTTTGAGTCAGTGTCTTCTTGTACTTGATCACTGCAAAAAAAATGATCTTATTGCAATATGGGCACCGTGTGCAATGCATAGGAGGACCTGCATCATGCAAGACCTATGCGTGCAGCCGCGTCTACCAGGGTTGATTCGATGCCTGCTTCAGAAGCAGCACGTACTCAGTGAATGAAACCGTAATTGGCTTTTGATCTCTTTTTTTTTGCGTATGGAGAGAGCAGATGGTGTAATGGCATTGCGTGGAAAATGAAAAGGTGTGAGTACTTTGTGCAGTCGCTATGCTTAAAGTGGCCAAATCCCTTCAGCTTCCACTGAAATGTTTCTCGCTGCGACACTATAAACTGCAGTCAGGAAAAGGGTAAACCCAAGTCAAGCTCCTAATGCAACTTTATCGAATGTGTTTGATTAACAAGTTAACATTTCCACTGCCACATTATGCCAGTGCCCAGCATAGCGCCCGTGATATAAACGTTCCGTAAAGGTTAACGACTGGGCCTACAAGAAACACTTAGTAGTAGCACTACAAGAAGTGCTGCCACGTGAATCAGCCACGACACAACTGCTGCGTGTCCAACCTACTTCCTCGGAGGCACCCCTATGAAGAACGTTCGGGCCCTTCCCATTCTGGGTGGAACATTCAGCCCTTCTCTCGACTATTCCGCATATTTCACCAGTACTGTATCTTAGGGTCGTCGAATTCTCAGGTTTCTGTCCCCTACTTCCCTCAACTGTGGACCTGAGGCTTCGCGTGCACTCTACACTTCTATCATACTTTTAGAGTACTGCCCATTGATAGAGTCCCTGTACCAAACTCACGTCGCTGACAAACTCGAGCTTTGTTCAGCGCCGGACAACACGTACCCTCTACTCCCGTCTTTTCGGTCTTGGCAAGCTCATGCCAGCCTACGCACGTCAAAACCCTCAAGTGGCACTCCCTCCAATACCAGCTCTACATTATACAAGTCTCAATTCTGCAGGGTGCTTGACGGCTCCGTGGACAGCACTCATCTTTCTTTTTCAGTCCGTATGAACAAGTGGTCAGCCCAGTTTGAGCCACATCGCGCCTGTACGGCCCGAAACCGCAACTTCATGCTTATGCCCCTAGTATAGAGCTTCCTCTCTAACCCTCCCCTCCCCCGGCCACTCGGACTCCCCTTCCTTGCAACCGGACTCAATTGGCACTCCTGCGTGTTGTGCACCCGTCGACTGTGCGCGCGTGTGTTTGACATGCGATTGAGCAAGTGCATGCGTGTGTCAACATGGAGGGGGGTGTCTTCTGCACCCTGCAAATGGCTGTACTATTATTATTATTATTATTATTATTATTATTATTATTATTATTATTATTATTATTATTAATGTACCCATCACTGCGACCATATTGAATGTCTTGAAGCCAGCGTGACACGCAATTCAAAATATATCTGGGGCTTCTTGCGCTCTTACTCTTCTAAAGAGAGCGCCAACGATGTATGTCTTCTTGAAGAAATGGTTATGTTGTCTCGTAGACTGCTGAGGCTTTGCAGTACATTTCTATTCTGTGTATGGAGTAAAATATGCTGCAAGTAACTTTCCTTCTCAGTCTCACACGGTGCGTATGCTATCAGTCAATGAAGACGTCATTTTCAACTTGATTAAGTGCCTCAAACTTTCCCCTTCTTGTGGTATCCATTGCGCAGTGCTTAAGCCGCATCGAAACATACTAGTTCCCTGTTTTCACAAGCATCTTGAATAGTTCCCTAAAGTTGATCACATTTCCTAGGACTCGGAAGGTAGCATGGACATTGACATTGCCAAATCGTGTGCTAGTCGTGCAGTCACTAACTGCTGGCCTATATATATATATATCCTCTACAGTGCATCAAAAATTTCTGAACAGGCATTGCATTCCTTGCTTGCTGCTAGTGCTAAGAACATTTTAAGAAATAAACAACATGAAATGTGAGCTAACAATTTAAAAGTCTTTGAGACTGTTAACAGTGTTCATCACTGCATCGACCTCCGTAAAGACATTTTTTTCACTCTCAAACTGGTGCCGAAACGACAAGGTGCTCTTAAATGCTTTCCTTAATATGTCATTAAGTTATACGCGGCAAATACACCATATGCAATTTTCATACACGTTTCGGAATGCGCCACTGCCCAGGGTCGATGAAATTAAAGATGTTGCTGTGTTCTTCGACAAAACGCTAAGCTTCTCTTTACGCAGATACTAACACAATGTGCCCTTCACGCTGTTAGAGTTTTCATATATTGCATGATTTTCACTCACCTGTTCCGTTTCTGAAATTGTATTCTGCTGTGTGCCTTCCACTACTAGAGTATGCTTCTGTATACGTGGGTGCAACGTGTAAATTCAATTTCATCCTCATTGAAGGCGCCAAGAATAAATTGGTATCTTTGTTCAAGAACCACTTTTGCCACTCTGGCGACCATAGATCAGCGTTCTCAAGTATACCTAAACTGGTACCTCTAGACTTAGTATTTATTAATTCAGACCTTTTGTACATGTATAAGGTAGTCCATTGCATTATAGATTCTCGAAAGCTTCTTGATCATATGCAGTTGTTGGTGCCACAACACTATACCAGGCAGCAATCTGCATTTTTGCCTGGCCTTGTTGCATTAAAGACTGTGCTATATATGACTCCACTCCAAAACACATTTAATAAGAATTGTTCCTGTGTTGACATACTTCAGAGGTCATTTCCTGTGTTTTGTGTATCTGTAGATAATCGTGTATGACTAACTTCCTTCTACCTTTCCTAGTCTTCTTTTTCCTTATTTGTTTTTCTATCTCGCATTGTTTCGGTTATCACATTCCTGTTTTCTGCACATTTTGTCTCGCATGTTGATATTTAGGTGCACCAGTATGAAGGCTATCTAGCTAGCTGTTCATGGGCACTATGATAAACATTAGATTGATTATTTCTTTATTTATTTATTTATTTATTTATTTATGTGAACGTACCTAACAGGCCCCTAGAGGCATGGTGTAAGGAGAGGGGGAGAGCACACTCAAACATTGTAACATACGATAATTAGAATACATATGTGAATACACATACAAAAATACTGTATAAAAATGTCCTAACATACAGTAAGGCTATCTTACAATTGTTAATGGACAAACCTAATGCTTTTAAACGTGAGAGGTCGCTGAACAATAAAATTTCACACAGTAAAATCTAATCAACAGATTTACAGAGCGAGCGGGACAGATTTGGCTATAAAAACAGCATTTAACGTATAGAGCACATTAATAACCAAAACGCAAGCGTAAAAGCATGCTTTTGAAGCATGTACTAGTACAGAAATTCAGCGCAGTAGCTTTTATACAATAAAAAAGCCATAAATTAAGAAAGTGCTATAAAATGCTATGTGCCTAATAATAGGCATTGTTGTATTAATTTCTGAGTTTTAATAACAGATGGCTACCGTATTCAGTGTTAAAAAATATAACAATAAGATAAAACAATATGCCTTAGTAATTATGCGTGCCTCACAGAGAAAAGTGGATGTCTCTCTCAGTGAAAACGTCATAGTAGGCTGAAAACAATACACCGGTATTCTTTTTGTGTGTGGTGACTTCAAATGTATAAAGTGTGAAAATAACCTGTTTGTATACATAGTTCTTATATTATGCAAATGAGCGGCCCCCATACATTCGAATAAGAGGTTCAATAGTACGACTTGGCAAAGCAACGAAAGACCCCGATTAGAACCCTCCGATTCTCAAGATTGTATTATCTGACGCTATGTCATTTAATCATTGTCAGAAAAGACAGGCTTGACATGTTGAAATCAGTTACCATAGAACATGGCCTTCACACAGTGAAAATTTTCTAGCACTCCATCCAATGTGAAAGCCTCCTGATGTGGTGTTGATGTTAGAAAACAACGTAGCATAATAAATGAGGTGCTCCATGGGCATCATTTGACACAATCAAGGATCGGGACGGGATTAGCGATGGACGTATCCAGCTTTTCTGGACATCAGGGGGAGTGCCGCCACGTGGCGTAGTGAGGTTAGACATTTTAAACTTCCGCCAGTGACGTAGTGATGACATCCACGAAACAAAAATAAAAAATTAAGAGCTATCCCAGCGCATTCCACTTCATCACAATGCAAGTCCTGCTGTCGTTGTCAGTGTTCTTGACAAAGAGTGGTAGCTTGTCGGCTGGAAATGACTTGTCATCTAAATAACGTTTAGTCGCAATGAGGCAAACCCGGCGGTGATTGATTCCGGCCTTTTCAGAGGCTTCCCGAAAGGCACTCACGTTTTCTTTTTGGGCTTTTTTTGATGCTGCGAAATCAACGGGCTAGGATAACCATCGGAAGCATTGCCCGGCCGCTTTAGCCCGGGCCAAACTCCAATGTCGCCTATTCATACCCAGGAATTCCGGACATGCGTTTAGTTTCTTTTTTCGCCACCACGCGGCGTATCAACCTTAAAGATTTGAAATTCGCGCCGTGACGTATGCAATGACGCACAACTGAAGAAAACACAATAAAAAGAAGCACGCCCTGAGACTGTTGCTTCCCCTCGGCACTTGGAAACGAGCGCGCTTATGTGTCAGCGTTATCTTGAAAACAACCTGCTATTTGCTCGACTTGCAATGAATCCACGATTTTCTAGACACCTTGCCAGACAGCTCGTCGACATTCCGGGTGAGATGTCTGGCCGAGATAACAGCTTCCGCAAAGCTTGCATTGGGTTCCCTTTCTTTGTTGTTTTTCTGTTTATTTGTGCACAACTGCGGCCGCGGGCTTCGGTATAGTCAGCGTTATTTTTCTTGTGTTTTCTAAGAACCAGTGTGATTCAATAAGAGGAAGCTTTAGCTCGGGCCCTTCTTCGATGCCGGCTGCTCAAATGCATGTAAAACGCATAAATGATTTTATGAGAAAATCGCTCAACCGATATGAAAGAGAATTGTTGCATTCAAGAGAGAACGTTAGATCACAGTGATCGCTGCAATAATAATTTTGATCTAGGCCATGGCATTACTGACAAGAATTATCGGAAATCGGCTAATTTGAAAAAGAAGTACGAAATTTACAAATCCGTTAGCGCGGATGAAAACTGATATCGCATCCCTCTAAACTGCATCCCTTGGAGCATTTCAATCGGACAAATTTGATGTATGAATTTATAACGTATGTGAAGTTACAATGCCTGTTAAGATTTTGCGAATACCATATTCAGGAGTTGGTGGTGTATTTCAGTGTGGCATATGATATATCATTGTTGTCTGCATTAAATGATAGGATAAGTGCAGCTTAGCAAATTCCGACATCATCTTTAGTTTAGTTTCTTGAGATTTCGCATTTTTTTAAATTTAAGAAACTGGAAGCTAAATAAAAATTGGGTTTCTGAAATCTAATTTTAACTGTATCTTTTAAGTTCAACATAACTCATGAATTGCGGTGCAGTGGTAGTAAGAAGAAAGGATTGATGATTTCCCAGGTAGGAGCTAAAGCTTCCCGTTAAGTTAGGTTTAGACTAATACTTTTGTATTAGTCTAAACTTGTATTTGTAGAGAAGAAGCAAGACGAGTAGCGCATATACATTGTGGCGGCCGCAGTTCGATGGGGGCGAAATGCGAAGACACACGTGTACTTAGATTTAGGTGTCCGTTAAGGATGCCCAGGTGGTCTAAATTTTCCAGATTCCCCTACTACGCCATGCCTCACAATCAGATCATGGTCTTGTCACGTAATACCGCATTTTTCTTTATTTACAGAATGTACAGTTTTTTACAGTAATTGACAAAGCAGGCTAGTCATTAAACCGTTCACTTCTTCAGACCTAAGCTCGTGCTCATGTTCCTCAGCTTTGTGCAGAGCTGCGTAACATATTTCCACTTGGCGTGGAAGCGCCGTCCCGCTGCTTTTTAGGCAGAAAAGGACTGGTAGCGTTTTAGGCGGCTGACCTGAACGACGTCATGGGAAGTCTGGATGAAGCGAGTAGTAGGTGTGACCGGAGACATATCGTAGGTTACGTAGGTTACCTGACAGAGGAGCCGGTAAGCGCCGGAGTAGCGGGATATCAGTTCTTCCGAGACGCCGAAATGGCGGGTGGGAGATCGAAGAGGGACAAGATCCCCGAGAATATAATCGGCGTCCCGGTGACTACTGTCGCAAATGCTTTTACTCTTGTTCTGAGAAGCACAAAGGCGACGGTGAGCAACTTGGCGCGTTTCTTGGGCTCGAGCAATGACATCGCTTGTATAAAGACACGGACTCTTGAGGGGTAGACAGTATTGTATTAAAAACCAATACTGAATCTCGGCCGCACAACAAATAAAACGGCGAGTAACGTGCAGTGTCGTGGCGTGATGAATTGTACGCTAATATGACAAACGGGCGAGCAGTAGCCCAGTCACGATGGTCATCAGAAACATATATGAAGAGCATGTCTGCTATTATTCGATGAAGCCGCTGCGTAAGACCATTGGTCTGCGGGTGACATGCATTAGTACATTTGTGCTTGGTAGAATAAGGACGTAATAAGGAATGTGACTCGAGCAGCTCGCGCAGCAATATATATATATATATATGTGTGTGTGTATGTGTGTGTGTGTGTATGTGTATGTGTGTACGTATGTGTGTGTGTATGCGTGTGTATGTATGTGTGTATGTGTGTGTATGTGTATGTGTGTATGTATATGTATGTGTGTATGTATGTGTGTGTATGTATGTGTATGTGTGTGTATGTGTGTATTTATGTGTGTATGTGTGAATGTGTATGAGTGTGCGTGTGTGTGTGTATGTATGTGTGTATGTGTGCATGTGTATGCGTGTGCGTGTGTGTGTGTGTGTCTGTGTGTGTGCATGTGCATGTTTGAAGAACTACGTAGAGTGGGAATAGACACGAAGAAATATACACCTTATTGACTCTCGTCTATAGACAGTCTAAAGACGAAGAATGAACAACAATAAAGAGAGACTGTATCGACTTTTTTCTATAGACTGTCTATAGACTGCGAGTAGACAAAAAGAAATAGAATTCTTATCGACATTCGTCTATAGAAAGTCTATAGACAAATAACAGGGAAAAATAAATAGAGGCTGTATAGACTTTCGTCTATATGTAGTGTATAGAGAGGAAGTAGACAAAAAAAGGAAGGAACACCGTATCAACTTTTTTCTATAGATTGTCTATAGACTGCGAATAGACAAAACGAAACAAAAATCTTATCGACTTTTGTCTATAGAAAGTCTATAGACAAATGATAGAGAAAAATAAATAGAGGCAGTATCGACTTTTGTCTATAGGTGTCTGTTGTGGGAAAGCAGACAAAAAAGAAACGAACACCATATCGACTTTTTTCTATACACCGTCTATAGACTGCGCATAGACAAAAAGAAATAGAAACTTTATCGACTTTTGTCTATAGACAGTCTATAGACTTTGTATCAACAAAAATCTAAATCTATAGACTATAGAATCTATAAAAAGGCAAGGTCGTCTATAAAAAGTCTATAGACTTTCTATAGACAGTCTAAAGCCATTTTTATAAGGGTTAGCAGCCCAACACCACACACACTAAGTAAGCACGGCGCGAATATAGAGTTTACTTGAATCTTATTTATATCCACAGAGGCAAGATTGAATGGCACTGCCTTTATACCATTATCACTTTCTGAAAGCGAAACCAACGCACAAAGAAAAAAATATATATTAGGAGCCATCCCACTCTGTGGAGATGGATCACCAGTTAAGCTGTAGCACATCAGACAGGATTAGACAAGGGGTCATGTATTTATTTTCACCATTTGGTAATGGTACTGACGATAGCCTTGTGGTTACTGTGATATATGCGGGTTGGCCCGGTTACAACCTTAGACAGAATCTTGGCCAAAGTAGAATCTATGCACGACCGTTGCTACTTAATTGAGTTACTTCGATTGGTCTAGCACTTCAAATCAAATTCTTGCTGCACAATCTCAGTGAACCATTTCTTTTCTGGTTTTGAAATGCCCACATTGAAGCCTCCAATGGTGATCACAAGGGGAGTGTCATCGCGGCTAACCAATGCAAAGTGCGTGGTCATGAACTTCTTAATACCACAGTGGGGTGTGCCTGAATATATATAGACAGTGGATATCATAAATCTGTCTTTCGTTTGTACAGCACACACAACTCCACAGTCGGTGCCCCTCTCCTCTTACGAGTTAGGGTTGTATGGTAGTATACATACAATAATAATATATGGGGTTTTACGTGCCAAAACCACTTTCTGATTATGAGGCACGCCGTAGTGGGGGACTCCGGAAATTTTGACCACCTGGGGTTCTTTAACGTGCACCTAAATCTAAGTACACGGGTGTTTTCGCATTTCGCCCCCATCGAAATGCGGCCGCCGTTGCCGGGATTCGATCCCGCGACCTCTTGCTCAGCAGCCTAACACCATAGCCACTGAGCAACCGCGGCGGGTGGTAGTATACATACATTTCCTCCTCTGCATATATGGCAATGCCTTCTGCGCGTGAAGCCACGTGCGATTCCAGCATACCCATCGACGGAAAACAATGCATCTTCATTATTATTATTATTATTATTATTATTATTATTATTATTATTATTATTATTATTATTATTATTATTATTATTATTATTAGTGGCGGAGCACTCGAACCCTGCTTCACCTCCGCCGCATGACAGTCCGATACTCCGCAACCTCCTGGATCGGCCGGCATTTTTGCTCCCTGACACGACAAATGCATTTCGGGCCAAAGGTACAAAGCTTCGCTGTGAACGCGCCTGCGCAGTTAGTACTGCCACCCTGTATTTTGTCTCGACGGCACTATCACCATCGGCACGGTCGCGCGAGGAGCTGCTAGCGGTTCGCGTTCGTTATCTCCCTTGCCTCTTGACGGCGATGACGCGCTAAATCTGCACCATCATTGCGTCGTGCATCCCTCCTTCGACCAAGCAAGTTTTCGGCGGCACACGTTCGCTTTTGTATTGACATTAAAGCTTTAAACTGCTCGATTTCGAGAGAAAAAAACGAATGTACATCGAAAGCGGACGGGCCGCAAGGAATGTACAGTACTCACGGAGCGATGCGATTGATCAGATTATCACAAAAGACTGGGCTCGGTCAGGTCGCCCTTATAAACGTTCTTTTTCAGCATCAGTTATGCTTTCAAATAGATTACTTCTAAAACATTTGTGCAATACAGACGCACGTTTAATAATTATTCGCTCAGCTAGATAATCTCGAGGACTGGCTCCAAGCTAATCATGTCCGTTAGCTGCCTAAGATCAATTATTGACAATTTAATTATCATACCTTCGTTTATTACGCAAACAACTAATCAACTTACGCCGTATCTAGAGGCTAGCAATTTCAACACTTGAATGATAACAATAATGTCAGCAAGATTTATATTGCTCTATTAAAGTTTGGCGCCGTTAAAAAATAACTGCCTTGATATTCATGGTGCAGTAGGCTTCTTAAAAGCAGGTGCGATTGCTTCGATGGGTCTTCTTGGCGCAATTCAACTTCATCAACTTAAGCACCTGTGCCCAACAGTGCACTTCTGCTTCTGCTCCTACGCTATACAAGAAACACTTCAGCGCTACGGTATATCACACAAGGCGTGCGAGAACATTGTGCGTGCTCCCGATTACTATATTAGCGTTGGTGGCATCAGGGTCGGTTTTGTGGCGTCATTAAGCTGCCGGGTGGATAGCAATGGATAATTTTTAGTACATTGTATGAAATAGAGTAGCGCGCACGTGTTGTGTTGGAACAAAAAGTACTGAAGTATTGGGGTGAGTTCCTTGCGGAATATATTTTAGGTGTCTATTGTGAACACATAAAGAAAGAAAATACCAGATTTTTTTTAGAATTAATGTTGACATAAGTATGCTAGTCAAGGGAAACCTGAGTTCCGACCATAGTGCCCGAGGTGGAAGCAGCCCCAAACCGCACGGCTACATTGGCACACGGTTTATTAAGGCGAATGGCTCAAGTGGGTCGTAGCAATTGCTCATACACCCCCCCCCCTCCCCCAATAAGCGGTGTCTAGTCCAGTGATACAAAGTAGAAGAGTGATACAAGAAAAGTAGAGGAATGGTACAAAAAATACCAGCAGCAATGGCTCCTTCCCGAAAAAAGAACGACATAATCAGGAATGGCTAATACCTTCGTAAGGAAGCAAAGATGCAGTGGCTGAATATGAATGAAGAAACCAAAGGAAAAAAAGAACGAAGGAAAGAAAGAAGGAACAAAAGAATGAAAGAGAGAACAAAGAAAGAAACGAAAAAAGAAAGACAAAGAGAAAGTAAAAAAAATTATGAGTCATTCCACTCCGTGAAGGTGGTTGACGAGCGAAGCTATTTAGCACATGACTTGGAGGTGACACATAATTTTGAACAAAATGTACAAACTCATTTATTGTCCTGAGGGTCGTCATTATTTCCCTCGAAACTGCAATCACATTCTTTGAGAATGTCAAATCGGTGCACGTACGCCGCTGGATGGACGGTTGGGCCAGATCAGTGTGGCATCGCAAGGGGTATGTCTGCAACACGGAACGAGTAAACCACTCCCTTTTCGATACCCACACATACACATTGAAATCACCGACAACAACAACAGAGATAGTGTCATCGCAGCTAATGCACGCAAAGTGAGTAGCCATGAAACTTACGGGACTATGAGCCATTGCATTTTTTGCTTGCTTACTGGGGTATGAGCCATTGATGATGACATTCTTCGACATGCTGCTTTGTATGTTGTATGCGTGATTAGAAAGAATTTGGGTACTGTTCGCTTGACTTTACTGAGGGCTCGTAGTCTCTGTCTTAGGGGGCTATGAGGCATTGCATTTTTTGTTTGATTGGGAGTATTCGTGCTGCTATACAGTTTTTTCATTGACACTTTTAACAGAATTATAATATTTGAGAAGTTGAATAATTAATTAGGGCTAGTTATTTAATTAGGCCAAATAAAAAATTTTATCTGAGTATCTCCAAGCGATGGCAAACAACGTTACCTTGAGTCTGTTCAGCTACGTTGTATTTGCATATTTTTAATGTTTCTCTCAAGTTACGTGGGACACCCTGTATATACGCATAGGTATATACAGTGCTTGATTATGCGTATGACTTGCTGTTGAATTGACACCATGTAATTATTCGTCCTTTCATTACAGATTATAGGTCCCGATTTCTCTGTGTAAACTTAAGGTCTAGGTTTGTCGCTGCCTTGCCACAAATATTCGCAAGTGTCTAAATCACATGCGTTGTCCGTTAGTCGCAGAATGTCGTCATCGTACATCCGTCCGGGGACCTTCTGTTGCGCGATTTGTCTATTACTCATGCAAGATAAATCAGACCCTAATTAACTGTTTTCCAGTCGACCCCCCCCCCTCCCGCCCCCGACAACAGTGCCACATTGAAGTGATCGCGCATCGCGACAACCTTGGAGAGGTCGGTTTTCACGCCTCCCATTTCCAGCCACCCTAAAGCTGTGACTTCGGCGTGGCGCCGCTAAGTGAGAGGGTGTGGGTTAGAATGCCAGCCGAGGCGAGCGCATTTCCACGGCAACGAAATGCAAGAAGTGTAGCGTACCGTGCATTGCGTGAAAGTTGAAAGAACGCCCAGGTAGGCAAAATTAATCGGGAGTCTGCGACTACGATGTGCCTGATAATTATATCGTCGTTTTTGCTCGTAAAACCGAAGGATTTATTATAATTCACTTTAAACAATCAATCTACTCGCGGCAAAGCACTCAACTCAAAATTCCTATATTTTCCGTCCCAACCCAGATTTAATCGGGTCCGCACTGCCCCATCTGTTACGAATTACGGAAAAACATTATCCAATGCTTTCCCTCAGAGAGTTGCTGTTAAGGTAAATAGCATTATTTGCCTTTATTCAGCCATTTCGAACATATCTGTCCGTCTGTCTGCCTGTAATCTTACGCCGACCCAGTGGCGGAAGTAGCCTACCTGCTTGGGCCCCTAGCTATGTGATCCTTTCATTCCTGATGACGCAAGGAAACCAAGCCTGATGCCACCAATGCTCAGAAATCTATTAGCGCAAATAATGCTCTCGCACACCTTTTTTGATGTACCATGGCGCGGAGGCGTTTCTTGTACAATGTAGGAGAAAACATTGTGAAAACAGAGGTGCACGGTTCTAAGTTCAACTTGAATTGCGTCAAGAAAACCTGTCCGAGTATTCGCACCTGCTTTATTAGGTGCCTGCTGCACCAACAATATACAGGCGGTCTTCTTTAACGGCACCAAATATTAAGGAATAGATCAATGTAAATCTTCCTGACATTATTGTTATCATTCGAGTGTTCAGATAGTAACCTCCGAATACGGATCAAGTTGAGCAGTCGTGTGCGCAATTTACGAATGTATGTTAATTACCATTTAAATAATTGATTTGGGTGGCTGAAGCAAATTAGCAGTCTGGAGCCTGTCTTCGACATATTGTAGTTGAGTGAATATATGCTTAATAATCATGCTTCTGTAAGAGCTATGAACAAATATTTTGTAATTAAGCGCTCTCTGAAAGCCTAACTGACGCGGAAAACGATCGTGGGTAGCATCGACCTGACCGGTTCCAGCCTTTCGAGATATTGCGATGAATGGCACGGCTCCGTGAGTCCTTGCGGCCAGGCGACTGTCGATATTTATTCACATCGTTTTTCAGAAGGCAAGCCGTTTGAAGTTTAAATGTCAATGTAGCAACGAACGTGCGCTGCCGAAAGCGTGCTTGGTCGCAGAAATGATGCACGATTGAATGATAGTGCAGATTCAGCACGTCATTGCTCTCAAGGCATTGCATGCCGCCAACGGAAGCAAGATAACGAAGTTGAACGGCTTGGCCGCTTCGTACGGGGCCGCGCCAGCCAAGGGCGGCAATACTGACGTCACAGGCGCATTTTTTTGTCGGTTTCGCTTTAACAAAGAGATAATGCTACAAATGCAGTGTCATTCGTTCTTGTCTCGAAGATTTAAACACGGGTTTTAATGCTCTCCACACCGCGTTTGTTTCCAAAAGTAGGTGTAAGCAGGAAAATGTTCACTCACACCCGAAAACACACAAACACCCTCGCACGCACACATACGCACTCTCTCTCCCTCGCACAAGCACACACTCTCTTCCTCACAAGCACTCGCACGCTCTCTCCATCGCACGCACATATATCCATGCGTGCACAAACACGCACTTTTGTCCGCAGGCATGCATGCTGAAAGACGAATACGCACGGTCGCACGCGTGCACATTCACACGCCGCCATGCATGCGCCGCAAGCACGCAAGCGCACGCACACATGCACTAACACGCAGATCCAGGCATGCACACACACCGCGAACACTCACACATGCTTACACGTACTCGCATGCATGAATTTGCAAATATGGAGGCACTAGCACGCACACACACTCTCCCCTTGCACGCACACACACGCAGTCTCTCTCTCCCTCGCGCATACACACGCTCTTTCTCCCTCGCACACAAACACACTTTCGGTCTCCCCCGCACACAAACGCGCTCTCCCTCACACCCACGTACTCTCTCTCCATCCGTCATATGCACGCACGCACGCACGCACACACACACACACACTATACGCACGCACAGCCATCCACACAAACACGCACACATTTATTCGCAATCGTGCATGCTGACATTCGAAAACCCGTTGGCACGCGTACACGTTCACACGCGGCCACGCATGCACCGTAAGCGCGCGCACATGCGCACGCACACACACTGCGAACGCTCACATACGCTGCGAACGCTCACACACGCATACACGCACTCGCGCGCATGCAAACGCAAATACAGAGGCACACGCCCGCACACTCATACACAGAGCGAACATGCGCATAGAACCATACCCAGGCACGCTCAAGACATGCACATGCATAACCACTCTGCACCATCTCGGCTGCTTCTCAAAAGCCTGCACGTGCCAACAGGCTGCATAACACTCCCTCTACCAATACCTTCTCAATGCCAACTGTAATAAAGCGCTTTATGGTTTAAACTTGGCGCTTTTTCAAGCCAATGTGCCCTCTGGCGGGAGGGTGCAAAACTATTTTCTCCTGTCGTTGGACTTCACCGCCCCTGTCTGACTTTTTTTAACTGCTTTAACGTACCACCAATGTTCCGACTAAGTGCCAAAATGCATATGTTGCTAGAAGCGACTACCCTCTTGTTGAAGTCATTTGAAACTTTTTGACCCTCGCCCTATATTCTGAAATATAAATTCAAAAATAAAATTTCCCATTGAGTTACACTTGTGCGTTGCTGTGAAGTTCCGAAGGAGAATGTCCAGAATTCCTGGACATGCCCGATGTTCACGGTGCTACAAATTTACGGTCGGTGAAGAAATAACGTTATTAGGACAAGTTATTTACGCGAGTTGGCCCGCGTTTATAGCGAGAATGCCGAGAAAAGCTCTGAAGGACGGATCTTACCGCTCTTGCTGCTTTGCGCTGCCCCCCGCCATAGAACAGTAACCACTTCAGCCTGTTGCCCTGTCTTCACTCGTCGCTTAAAATTTTCGCGTCAACACACGGCGTTCAATTTTACTTGCTTGTTGACGGGTGTGCTGCCCTCAGTAGTGGCGCGCCAGAGGGACATACTCTGCGCCACGCAAGTTCACATCGTATTTAATTTTGGTAGCGGATCGTCATATTTTTATAATTTAGTCGACTTAAGCCAATTCTGACGAAGGACAAGGCAAATCAACAGTTATTCAAGATTTTAAAGAATATAATACGATGAGTGAGACAGAGAAATATGGCGAATCAGGTACTGGTGCACAGAGGCACACAGTGGCATCATGTGAGAGGTGTGTCATTTGTCGGTCTCTGCGATGTCTGCACAGAGTGCGATGCAGCTCCGCTGCCCCACTCCCATTCAGTGAGTCTTTATGCTTCATTTGCATTCTTAAGATCATGTTATGGAGACACATACCTCCTTGCTCACAATGTTAAAAAAGCCACTGACTTCTGCGGCGTTGAAGTACGCACTTGTTTGCAGTGCGCAAGAACCCTGCTACAACAAAAGAAAGCTGAAATGTTTTCACATAAAGGCATCCTGGGATATGTAAACAGCTGCAGTGAGCGTGTTTTACTTGACTGACGTCCGAGACGAGGACGATATGGCGTAGGCTACATGCATAGTGTACGATGACTTAACAACCACCTAGAATGGCGTGTTAGTTTACAACGACTCACCGCAGTTTACGGTGCCTCATTCGGCTTCAGTAATCCTCGCCAATATTGCAGGTTCGATATTTGTGCACGGGCCTGTGTACTTACATTCTGTAACAAAGATAATGATGGCTCCCAACTCCACCTGCGTGAGTACCCGTCTTGTCACATCTTAAACGCATTCTTTGCAGTTCTCGTACCCCTCATTCAAGTACGTTCGCGTTTTCGATAGAGTACGTCGACTGCTTGCGCCGAAGAAGAGTCAGCGCACTCCTTCGGGAAGTAAGAGAACTTTATAATACCAACCTAAATATTATGCACTCTTGCTTTCAAAAAAGGGATTGCCAGCACTTCCTTTTTTGTTGGAGCCTGGGATTGATGCCTTTGTACTTTGCTACAACACACTCTGATCACATCAGTGCTGCTTTAGCACTGGCGAGGTATTGAAATACCCATCCCTTTCCCCCTTCCTTACTAGCGCGTTTTGTTACTGCAAAGCAAACTCTGCAGAATCTTTGAGAAAAGTTGTTTTGCCATTAAGTGGGGGGGGGGGGGGGAGGACGTGTGAGGCCAGAAATGGATTACGTCATACAACGACGGGGATAGCTTTAATTTTCAGTTGGTAAAAAAGGGCAAAACCACTCCTTTCCTTGTTGCCCTCCACGAGTTTCGGGCAGAGCCAGTGTCACTGGTACACCAGCCTATCGAGTTCAGAAGACCTGGTCACACCTTCAACGCATTCTATATTTTTGGCAGACTAAACGTTAAGTGCGCATTCTGTATTCCTGAGATGCGTGTCGATTCGCAAACGAACAATGTGAAGTAATAACACACGTTCCTTAATTTTTTTCGGACTCGTTTAAACTGATGAATGTCGACCGCGTATATGTGACGTTTATCTTAAATGTCATGAAGTAGCCTGATTCGTCGGCCTAACTTTCATAAAATAAATCAGCGCTAGCCGACACCCCAGTTTTACACAGTATATTAACAGTACGTAAACTTATTTTCAAACACTGTCATGGAAATACAAGCTCGGTGGGAATCCCCTTTCATGCTGTTAAGTATTCCCGGTTTGTGGCCCTATGTCAGTAATGGTGTTTCCAAGACTTGCCACCTGTGTGTTGTGGGATGGCGCCTCGTGGACGCCTCGCGCACTAGGCTGTCCAAGTTATCTCTGTCCGCCCATATGAACCACAATCATGCGAGAATGTATAAGCACAAACCTCGCGTGCCTCTGTAGCTGTTGTGTGGCCAGCTGTGTGAAACTCACGGTATTTGAGCAAAAGCTGTTATGCCTATCGTGTATTTATTCTGTCCTGCGTCACGCTACAGACCGGAAATGGCTGACACGCACGGTACTTACGAAGAGGGAATCCAGGCGTCCTGTACATCTTCATTTCACCGTATACATACGATTCTTCATTATATGTTTCTCCACGTTTGCTTTGTATTCGTAACTATGTAACTTTGTAACTATGTATTTCACTTGGTGTCTTCCACGAAGCTTCCAAAATGTGAGTAATACGCAAGATCGTTATCTGTAGTTAACCAAGGCGATTATTCATCTGGAGTTACGGAAGCTGAAGTAAAAAATAAATATGCGGATCCCACACACTGTTGGAATCGATGTAAGCGAAGCTTTCTGGGCTATTTGCTTTGACTCACGATAATTGGCGGCGATGTTGACGGCCAATGTTTAATTTATACCACCTTTAATCCAAAGAAATTAAGCTCGTGACGGGCTGCGAATTGTTAACAGGAGAGCCCTATCATCAGTTATGTGGTTAGGATGCTTGTTCTCTATTGAAGCAAATGCTGTGATGTATGTTGTATTCGTGATACCAAAGAATATATGCAGTTTTCGCTTGAATTGTTAAAGGCTTTTTTTTGTGAAGCTAACAGCTTCGCTGCAAGATTGCCCGAGCTCTAAAGCGTTACCCGCCCGTGACCTTGTGGCGTAGTATGATGCTACCGTGCGAGATAGGTAAGAGTGACAAAAAGTGACGCCTCAGCCTATCTAAACCAAGAAAAGTCATGTGGCAATAGCAAGTAAGACAACAATAATAACGCCAGTATTTCCTAATCAGTCATCGAACGCACACGGCTCTCTGTAGCTCAAAATGATGATCAGATGTCAGTGATTCTCCACACGACTAGACGAGCAATTGTTTCTTCCCAATGTCATGTTGAAAAATTTATAATCCGCATTTGAAATCCTTTACGAAAAGCAAGGAGCGAACACTTTTGTCAGCCCATTGGAACCAGAGGTTGATACCTCATTTATCCCTCCACATTTATAACTGCGCAGTCAGATTAAAAAATCCCCGTTCGGCATAGAGAGGAAAGAGTCCAATGGCAGAACGGACCTCAATTACATTCGTAGATTGCCATAATGTCGCAAGAATTAATGAACTTGTCATGGAGATTCGTCTCACCTTCTATCAATCACTTCGCAGCAGGGCCTTTCAGGATGATCGAAACTGCGACTCGACAAAAAACTGGCCAACTGGCGTCAGTAGCCAAAGCGCGCACAACTAACTCAGCTGGGACGCGATCGCTAAATGGGATTTGCACAAAGCGTGCCGTGTGCACGTTGCCGCAGGTGTTATCCTTCACGGTGCGGTGCACTCGCGTCAAGCAAGAGCGGCGGTAACAGGGCGAGTGCGAGAGGTAGTGGGTGTGCGCGCGTTTCAGCCGCGATGACGTTCCTATTACAGAGTGTTCAGTGACTACTGCGACAGACTATGGCTGCATGGTTCGCCGAGTGCGATGTGTCGCCCGACTTCTCTGTGCGCCGATTGCACGTGCCGGTCTGTCTGAGTGCCTGCATGCACGTTCATGCTAGTGAGTAATAGGCGTGTCCCTTATGGCTTGTGTGCACGTGGCTCTACTTTCGGACAGTGTTTTGCACGCCGTAGAGCGCAAATGTGTCAACAAGATTCCTGCTGATAAAGAAAGGTCACTAGAGGACATAAAAAATTAGGAGGAGGAGGATGAAATAAAGAGAGAAGGCAGGGATGTTAACGAGAAATGCGTCTGTTTGGCTATCCTACTCTGGGGGACGGGAAAGAGTTAATAGAAAGACGAGATGGAGAAAGGGAGGGGGAGGAAAGCCGCGGTGAGCTTGAGCACGCACGCAGAGGGCCTTATCAAGTCAAAGGCGTTCACATAGGTCAGTCGCCGTCAAGAAAGACAAAAGTGCCTTCACAGCTTTGTGGGCGCACGAGCGATGGGGACGGTCTTCGAGTAGCACCTGCGCCAACAACGGCCGATCGCCCAGTCGTCGCAATGTGATAGATTATCTTTGTCTTTCCGAATGAAATCGATGACAGTGGCACAATAAATGCTCGATGTTTTCTTCGCCGCTGCAGACGTCACACGCAGCACTGTCGGTAATTCTAATCAAAGTAGGGTATGCTTTCGTGAAAGTCACTCCCAACCACAGCCGGTATAGAACCGTACCTCATGTCAGGGAAGCCCGGCTGGATGTCGGAGTTGGAGCGAAGGGTTCAGTTCCTGCAACCTGGTGCGCCTTATGTTTGGTGTGTTCCATTATGTTAATGAGATCTTGCGTGCGAGTTGACGAAGCTGCCTTGCAGCGCCTGTCTTGCAAAGAGGAATGGGAACGCTGTGTTATTCATGACGTTACTCTCGGGCACCTTTGTCTGCTTGATCCTTTCTACTGATCCCGCAATGGCCAGGTAGCCACTGGAAAGTAATTTCGTGGTCTTTCTGCATTGCTTTACAACTGACTTAACTACCCAGTGGAATGGTGACACGCTGCACGCGGTGCAATCGTCATCTATATGGAGAACAGCTAATGATCTACAATAAATCGTCTCCTTACACCGTTTTGAAGTGAAAAGGCGTAGCGAGGAGCAAGTGTTTTCAGCCATTCTACCTGACCCTGTATATTGCTCCTTCTTTAAGAAACGATATATCGGTGAAATGGGACATTCAATGAACGTCAGGTTAAACGGACATCGCGTGTACACAGCTAAAAAGCTTCCCAAAGCCGTCGCCTAGCATTTCAACCAACCAGGTCATAACTTTGATGAACTTAAACTCTACCTCTTACACTCAAACTACCGTTCTGAACGAGAAAGAAAATACAGAGAGTCATACCTCATCCATCAGTTCAAGACATTGCAACCAATAGCTACGAACGTTTCAAATGGAGCTTCAGCATCTATTCGCAATGCTAGATTTCAAGCTATCGGCAGCAATACTTAGTTATTTTCATTTATTTGCTTAAATAGTGTTATTTTCCTTTCTTTGTGCATTTATTCCATTTCTGTAATTATTTTCACAAGCCCCGTTTTCTGCCGCTCCTTTTATTCTCTCTTTCAGGGACGGTAGGCCACTGACCTCCAACACACCAGATAATATGGGGCTGCTGCTCACACGGCCGTGTCACCGACCTTTGGCTCCCGCTTTTACCTTGCTCTCGTTTATCTCACCGTCTTGTATTTCCGTCTCGCGCATTCCCCGTGTTTTCGGTATGTTAAGGAGGCTTAGACAAAACTATCTAACTCTTCATTCTATCGAACACTAACTTACAATCCTACTCAATATTTTCAGCTTGAGATCAAGGACAGGATCACAAAACTTGTAAAGGATAAGTAGATAGAAACAGCAAATCAGCAACTCTTTCATACCGCTTAGTCCCATTGTTTGAAGATTTTATCTCCTATCAAAAATTCATAAAGAAGATAGGCAAGGGCAACCCATTGTTTCTGGTGTAGGCACTGTCACTGAAAACATATCGCGCTACATCGGCAGCCTAATTAAGCCAATACCAAGTACAGTTTCGTCTTTTATAAAATATACCAACAATTTTCTTTCTCACATCACGGATTTAGAAGCACCCTGTGGATGCTTACTTGTTACGTTTGACGTTCGTTCTCTGTACACAAATATACATCGGATAAAGGCGCTGCTATGAGCATATGAAGACTCGACAGTCATAAGCTTGTTGATCGTTCTACGTTACGGACACACCTTATGTTTATTTTCAAGCTAAAAAGTTTGAATTTAATGAAGTTCATTACGTGCAAGTAAGCCGAATGGCAATGAGAACGAGAATTCGTATTAACTACACCAATATTTTTATGGCTGTACGAGAGGAAAAAATTTTCGCGTCTCTCAGCTTGAAGCAACTCTACTATAACCACTGTATTGATGACTTCTTCATGATTTGGCGTAATGGAGAAACGCTCTCTCAAAATTAATAAATGATTTCAATTGTGCTCATCCCGCCATTTATTTTTTCTTACCACTGCTCACAGGACAGTGTTATCTTTCTGGATCTTAACCATCTCATTGTCTGGGGGTAAAAGAGCAACGAAGCTTTACAGGAAGCGAACGGCCACCCACCGGTATTTACATTTATATAGTAGTCACGTCAAACACTATAATACGGACATTCCGTACAGCTAAGCACACAGCTTTAATCGTCTGCGTTTGAACAAAAAGGATTTCAATGCTAATTCTGTGGAAATGAATCGGCAGGGCAATCATCCACGCCGTGTCGGTCAATGGACAAGGGCCCGTATCGGACAATAGGGAAACGCGCTTTTTCATATAACGGTAGGTTTGGCAATATGGGCAAAGGACGGAATTCACCCTGCTTATCGCTTGTTCGCTTTGTTTGTTCCTTAATTTGATAACATTGCAGATGCTTCCTAAAGCACGTGTCGGCTATGTTCATGGTGTCATGCTAAAGCCAAAAACGCCAGTATCTTCAAAATAACGAGAGAGAGAAAACTTTATTTCGATAGGGCACAGAGAGGGGTTGACTCCCGTGCTAGGTGGAACCAGGGACCCAGGGGCGGTGGCAACACTTTCGGTTCTGGCTATCAGCTTTCGCTGATCCTCCAGTGCCGAGCTGGTCAGTGCCATCTCCCACTGCTCGTGCGCTGCGTTTCAGTTGGGCGGGTTACAGGGAATTTTTTTGCAGGCCCATATGGTATGATATGTGGCAGCTCGCTCTGTACAGAAAGGGCAAAGGGGGTGATAAAGGGTGAGGTACATCGTGTGGAGGAGCGAGAGGTGGGAATATGTGTTGGTCTGGAATTTCACCCATGCCATGACTTCAGCTCTTGCGAGGGATGAATGTGATGGCGGCAACATTCTTCTCGACAGGCGGTATTGACGAAGTAGTTTGTTCTATGTTCTTTTGAGATACTACACTTACTGTGAAATACTGCAGAACAATAAAGAAAAGACAGCTTTGTGTCGTGAGGATTATAATTTCAGTGCGAATCGGTGACATATGGCAGGAAGCGAGGGAGTATATGGCCACCTTTGTCAATGCACAATGAGAGCATTGTCCGCATGGATTGATTATGAAGAATTGTTTGAATAACTTCCTGCTTTTGATGAGGCCGCGACTTCACAGGGGAAGTGAAACGGCGATTTATTCGCCTGCTTCCTTCATGAAGCAAAGCAAGTTTTACCCAAATTGGCTGTCGGTAGTGTCGACAGGAAATGGATATATATATAGACAGACTGCAAAGCCAGCGACTTCACTTCCAAGTGCTGCGTGAAGAACTATAGCATTTAAGGCTACTTTTGATCTGCTGATAAAATGTATAATGAACGAGAACACGAACAGACTGGGGGCACCGATTCTCGTGACAATCATATGTAGCCAACACTGTTGGCTTCATGTAAGGAAGGAAGGAAGGAAAAAGTGGAAAAGGAAAGGCAGGGAGGTTAACCAGTTTAGCTTATCCAGTTTGCTACCCTACACATGGGATCGGGATTGTGGGGATGAAAGATGCGGAGAAGAGATAGAGAGAGCACATAACACGGCACACACATCGTTAGTTACAGTCCGTCACTCTTGCGCGGTACGTGACATCAGTGTCAGAGCCGCTTGTCCAAGCCCGTCTCCTTCATGAACCGAAGTAGTCCCTTCGCCGGCTTCAGCTTCGACGTCTTGTGTCGGCGATATGTGATAATAGTTGCAACTGACAATCTTCTATTGTCAAGGTGTGCTAGAACGGACGCCAGGAACATTAAATTCAGGACAGTCACACAGATTGTGTTCCAGCGTCTCCTCGCAAAGACAGGCATTGCAGAGAGCGTTGTCTGCCATTCCAATGCGAAATGAGTAAGATTTCGTGAAGGCCACCCCTAGCCATAAGCGATAAAGCAGGGTGGCCTCACTTCGGCGGGGTCCAGTTGGCATACAGAGATGCATCAAAGAGGGCAGGTCGTATTGACGATTGCTCCGGTTGGTCTGGCTGCTTGGTGTGCACCGTAGAGAGAGCGTGATCTCCCATGCAAGCACTCGAAGTCTGCTGGCTGTGCCGGACCGTAAAAGTGGTATGGCCTCTTCCTGTGTTTCTTCAAGAGTTGCCCGAGCGGCATTATCGGCGTCTTCATTTCCTATAACGCCGCAGTGACTTGGCAGCCACTGAAACGTCACGTGGTGTCCTTTCTCCTGTAATGTATGGAGTGGGCATCTAATATCGAATACGAGCTGTTCCAATGGCCCGCGACGCAGAGCTGATAGCACAGATTGTAGGGCTGCCTTTGAGTCGCTGAAGATTGACCATTGTCGAGGTGGTTCCCCATTGACGAAACAAAGTGCAGCGCGAAGCGCGAAGCAAGTGCGGCGTGCAGCGTGTTTTGTTTTGCACCAGTTCGCGGGCCTTTAAATTTTTTTTTAAGTTCTCCGTTCGATGCCATCAAGTGCTTCGCGCAAACAGCTTTGCGTAGGCGCTTTTTGCATTCACGGCAGATTTCATAACATTTTAGGTTCTATCTAACTTGGATAGAACATTAAAAATAATGCAGTGTCGTGAAATTTCACCTTTTGGAACTTCAGTAACTGTTTGACTTAACAAAGTTCTGAAATCAATAAGGAAACGAGATGACTAGGCATATCTACCATGTCGTCCCACTGTACTTCCAGATGGCATGTATGCGTTATCGAACACATAGATGTGAAAAATTAGCACAGTTTCATATGACCATACATGTAGATAGTTATACCAAAAAGCTACTTTTGCTTGGAATTCACACACAACAGAAAAGAGTGACAGGGAAGCACATTCTTCTGAACTAAATGACACTTTGCCACATGCTTGGAACAATGCTTTCTCAGTGGAGCAGTTCTCTGAAATACCTTTCTTTGACAGTAAGCAAAACTTCAGTAGCAGCAGCTAGACAGAAAGTAAACAAATGCAACGCTGTGGTTTTATATGAAGAAGCTGCCTTTAATATGTGGCCACACCATTTAAGTAGCGGAGCAGAACTAATTTTTAAAATTAGGAGAGGAATTAGAAATAAATTATTTGCCCACTTCACACTGCCACATTGAAGAGCAGCCATACTTTAATGCTTTCAATGAGTCATTTATATCCACCCATTTATGTCAGCTAAATGGTCCATGTAGGTCTTTTGATTGTTGCTTTTGGCACATCGTGGATTCACATTTTAATATTGAAATCTGTTTTTAGATTCAAAATGAGCCTGGACACACCACAGCCGGAACGCGAAAAAGGAATTCTTTGGCCATTCATTGTCTAACATTCCCGTGATCAAATGCAGGGATGCCATGCGAATGTATTACAGGAAGTGGAATAAAGCATTGCTGATGCAACCACAAGCATTTACTCCATTGAAGAATTGGTGCACAGTGCCTTTGGTAGCGGACATGATGACTTTAATCACTACGTTGAGAGACTTTGCAACCGCACCGATACTGGGAGTAAATTTCGGTGTCACTTGTGAACAAATTAAACGTACAAACTACCTTTCCAGAGTATGAAGCAATAAAGCGATGGACACCGACCAACAGAAATGCTAAAAAATTATTAAAGCTAAAAGACGTTTCGGGTCGGTCTCCATCGTTTTATTGCTTCATGCTTCATCCCGACCAGACGGGCTTCCGTCGAACCCTTGATTTCATATTTCCAGAGTATATGCCTGATATACGAGGGGCGTTCAGAAACTTGGTTTTATCGGTACCATAACATTGGAACTGGTGTACACATTAGGAGTCAACATGAATGCACGTCTTTCTATATTTAACAGAATAAACGTATTACGTCCTGTATAGTAATGCAATGCATTGCTGGGGACATCAAACCAAGAACAGCGTGCATTCAGAAAGCTGGTTGAAGAACGAGCACTGGCTCCTGCACTTCAAGGGACAAATTCCACAAAGATTGATGCCGAGCTGGATGGTGTGCAGTGCTGGTCATTAGACAGCGTAGCCAGCTCGGCATGAATCTCTTTGGCATTGTCTCTATTCAGACGCAGAAACGAGATTACTGCTCACAAAACAATGGGAAATTGGAATGTTTGGGAGCTTTGGGATGGGGCTCAAAGTTCCTTTTTTTTTTAGTGTCGCCCCAAAATTTCCTTGCTGATACCTCATTGTGATATCATGGATTTCAAGTATCTTTACGCACTTGGGTCGTTTTGGTTCAGTATAAGTTCTTGACGCTTTTTAATTTCAGTCTTAGGTTTTTGGAGTACAATGAAGAATACCTTTGTCTGTAAAAAAGCTACACCTGAGCAGACACCATCAAAATTGATATCGTCACAGCAAGCTGTACCGCTACTATGTACCTTCCGCATGCTGAGAGGCCGCTGCTTGTTTACAACTTCACATAGAAAATAGAGTGTCGGCCGCCTACTACCAATTAGAAGAGGCAATTGCTACTACTAAAGGGGATGCTGTGGGCATCTGCTCTACCGTCTACGCTGAGGGTATCTGCTATAGCTCGTCAAGCCTGGTCACGTTTGAATGTTGTTCTTGTAATTGCGGTCTCGTACGTCCCACAGGACGCGATGCTTCTCCACTTCAGTCATTAGGGCCTCCATGAAGGTTGCTTTGTCCATTTTAGGTGAACACGATGCGCGAACCAACACGATGCGCGAACGAAATCACGGCAGCACGTGCTTTCTTTGACGCCTGCGCCAGTTTTCCCGAGAAAAAAAATTGCGCCAGGGAGGTTCCGTCGAGGATGGATGGATGGATGGATGGATGGATGTTATGAGCGTCCCCTTTGGAACGGGGCGGTGGGTTGCGCCACCAAGCTCTTGCTATTATACTGCCTAATGTCCTGCGTACGCTAAAAACCTAAAAAAGAAAAAAACTATGAACACCCACAACCAAATTTTCTGACCCCCTATTGCGACCTTTGCTTTTCTACGTCTGCGTTTTTTTGTCATTTCCCAACTTTTCTTCCACTAATCTTCCAATCGCCTCTTACTAATCTCTATTGCGGACATGTTTACTTTTCCACTGCTCTCGCTGAGCCCAAGGGCTTCAATGAGGCCAGTGGTGCCTAAATCGACCGCTGGGCTTCACGGTGTCTTCACATTCTAATGAAACATGCTCCATCGTTTCCCTAGCTTTACCGCACCAAGCACATGCTTCTTCTTCCGTCTTGTATCTCGCTTTATAGGTGCGTGTTCTAAGGCATCCTGATGTCGCTTCGAAAAGTAATGAGTTTCCCTTTGAATTATCATAAATTGTTTCTTTCCTGATTTCGTGTTTTTCTTTTAAGTAGTTACTCATGGCAGGTTTCGTTTCCATTGCCGCCACCCACGAGATTATCTCAGCCTCCTTGACTTTCAGCTTGACGTTCTTTGTTGCTGTGTTGCCCACCCTACAGGCCGCTTACTTGCTGGTAAGCTTCCTAGTTCTTCTCCTCCACTGTGAATCAATGTCTTTGGCTCTCAGCGCACTTGAAAGAATTAGCCCCGAGAATTAAAAGTGGCGCCCTCTCGCGAGTGACGTCACGGCCAGGACGCCGCTCGCTCCGGCTCGCTCGGCTGCCGCGCGCGCTCGTTCCCTTCGTGTATGCTTGGGGGATGGGTGGCTCGAGCCGTACGTATTGAAGAATACATCGGCTTCTTTCAGCTGCCATACCTTAATCACAGTTTCTTCTTCAAAAGCGTGTGAGTCGAGAAACTTTGTGGCTTGGATATCGCAAGCTAAGTAGCGTTAAAGGGGTCTACTAGGTTTTGCAATGCATTTATGCGCCGTGTCTATCGGTAAATTTTGACTAAAAAAGAATATCAGCAAATTCAACCCGCGAAGTTGTGTATGATGCTTCGCTAAACACTTAACATTCCTTTAGTATTGAGCTATGAGAGGCATTGCATTTTACGTGGAAGAAAAATTTGGTAATTGGCGTCAACATGTTATCTGATTTTAGAAAGACACTGCCCAGCGAAGCTCTCATCATGATTCCTATTACTCTGGTGTGTTGTTCTATTCAAATATGGCCATTCATTAATGCGTAAAAAAATAGTTAGGCGCGCATTTCTTATGAAATAGTTTGCTGCTACTTTCATCCCCCTCTGAAACAGGCCTCCAAAAAACGAATTGCTAATGGCTGCTAACACGACGGCGCGTCATGTAGAGTATTTACATAGTTAATTCACAAACACCATAGTAGCAATGACCTGAGAGAAAAGTTTCGTTGTTAAGATCGAGAGCCACTCAATTGAAAGTGATGAAATGTTTCATAGTGGCCCTCAGTAGCCTTTATCGACAATATGGCACACCCCCGATCACGTAACGGTAGCAATCGACTGTCCGTATGGCGAGGCACGCTATGTTCGCGAAACCCATCAGTTCACTACAACTTCGAATTAAAACCATAAAGCATTTTTTTACAGCGCCAACTAGAATGGCTAAAGTATTCTCGAGCTACTACACCGCAGCTTAGATTTCCTGTATACAAAAGGAAAATTCAAGCACCTTCTGTCTCACCATGTCTCGATCCAGCGTTATTCAATTATACAAACGGATAACTATTCGCTTCGTCGGTACATAAAAGAGAACCTTGCAGGCAAATTAAATTTGCTCCAATCCAATCGCAAACATTCATAAAGAAAGCACCGCAAGCCTTGCATATACTTTCACTTGATTTCTGACCCTCCACCGGGGGAATTTCGATATCTTCAATATGTCCCATACTACTAATCATTGACGCTTCGACTTCTCTCTGGCTGCAGCTATGCGGTCCAGCAGGCATACTTCACAAAAAAAATTGGGCCGAGCAGCCTGTGTCAGTTCGCCAAACAGATTCGTCATGTATATTCCTCAAGCAGCAAACACCAGTAAATTTCTCAAGTGAGTTTGATTTTATTTATTAATTTCCATTTACACACACACATGTACAGAGGAGTGGTAAGTGGAGGTGGATGAGGGGAAAAAGTCGCACAGACGCGGCTTGAGGTAACCTCACCCCCATAGGTACAATATGGCTGCACGGGGTAACACATCAAGCGCCATATAAATTACATTTATATAGTGGCCGTAAAACATTGCAGTTATACAATATATAAAAGAACAGTGAAATATTTCCACAATAACAATGCAAAACACACTGCGGCATTGAAATAAATAAATGATATAGACTTGGTAATATAGACAAAAAAAGAGGAACTTAACTTACATTATTAATCATTAACAAACGCGCCCTAAAGAGGTGAGTTGAACGTGTAGCACGGAAAAGGAAATATATATTCGTACATTCCTATTTGTACTCTGTAAATAGCTGTAAGCCTTCATTAACTTTACTTCAAATTTCCGCCGCTTAAAAAAAGTAAACACGTGAAGAACCGCCTAATGTTGACAAGCAGTTAAAGAAGCATGTGAGGCGTGTAGAATCTAAGCTCCACTATTAGTCAAGTCCCCGTGCTACTGCCGAGCGTTTCTGTGAGGAAATGCAAAAATTCGATATTATACCATGAACTACTCGTCGTGAGCAAACCTATTTTAGCGTAATAAAATCAACGTAACTGCTGTAGAAGTCATATATAGCCAGCTTTGTGACATACTTGTTGCACCGCGGCAGGTATGGTATCATAACTGGATTCCTATAGGCTATGCTTTTGCGATTGTCTATCCGCGCATGAAAAACCCGCAATGGGCTGGTCTGCGTCGCTTCGGCTGGCACTGTAGCGTTGCCTTCGAGAGCTGCATTGTTGTCTAAGAAATTAGCTCTTTGAATAAATGTTCGCAAAGGAAGACGTCGTAAAAATATATTTGAGACGACCACCATAAGTATACAAGCAGAGAGAACGAAGTCGAACAAACGAAAACACCGCAGAAAGCGCCCGGACAACGCCCGAACTGTAGCAGACGACAGGCGCGAGTCCGTGCCCTGACGTCACGCGAGCGGCGCTCGCAGCGCCGCCCGTGTTCGTTCTCGGGGCTAATAGGCGAAACGCATCAGCCTCCAAGATTGTCGCCGCACATCACCAAATCTCGGAGGCCGTGAATTCAGTTTCGTTTCTTTTATTTATTTATTTGTTGTGATCCATGCCGTTGCTTTAATCGAGTGGTTTCATGCAGGCGCTCGTGCCGCTGTTTATATGTTGCGACGACGAGGGCGCAAAAGTGTTTC
This sequence comes from Dermacentor albipictus, assembly GCF_038994185.2. Taxonomy (NCBI): domain Eukaryota; kingdom Metazoa; phylum Arthropoda; class Arachnida; order Ixodida; family Ixodidae; genus Dermacentor; species Dermacentor albipictus. Next base: position 593,159 of record NW_027225602.1, read on the forward strand.
AGTTTATGTTATTTTTACTTAAATTTATATTTGCTGTTTCAAGCTGTAACTAGCGCAACAGTCATGCCAACTGTTGAAGAAGTATAACTTTATCGCTTTTGATATTGTAAGTCTAGTAATCCACGTCAAAAAGAGTATCGTAAATGAATGCGCCATGTTACTTAAATATAAATAAACTTGCTGCACAGCCAAGAACACGAAAATAGCAGACAATTTATTGCAGCAAGATTGTAAGAGGCAGATACATGAAAACGGGAAGAAACTGCGAAAGGCAAGTAATACGGGTTTCACACGATTCACTTTTAATCGCAATCAAGCCCGATCCGATTTGAATTTCTTGGTCTCGATTGGTTCTTTTGCACAAGCTGGGCGAGGGTGCCAATCGGAGTCGAAAATCTAGATCCGGATCGGACATAATCGCGACTGAAAGTGCTGGTGTGAAACCGCTATAGTAGAGAATAGTCAGAAATTAATGGTGTGATGGCAATAACTTTACACAAGCAAAGCATATACAAGACGTGTTGCAACTGTCCAGATAATGAAAAAACTGCACAAGCACGCCAGCAATTAATTTGCTCAAAAAGGGATTGTTTTAGAAAGAAAAAATATGACGATTTTTCTTTTACTTCTGCGAAGGAGGGTGAATTAAGGTAGCAAAATTATGTGAATTGTTGCATGCCAAAATAAAATGGCTTCAAAAATAATTCGACACGCACCAACATCCTCATTTCGAATGTGTAGGCCAGTGTGTCCGTCATTAAACAGCTGCAATTAAGCACTTTGTGTTGGGCGTCTTTACCTGCTGCCTTCGAAGCCTTGCAATCGTGTTCTGATACTTGGAAATTTGACCTTGAACATGCATGATATCCTTTGGCTGTAGAATGTATTTTGAGGAAATAGTGGAGATGCCTACAATACGTAGAATGACAGGGCGAAGGTAAGCAGTACTGGAGGCTTCAAAGCTATTGAACGTAGACGCTACGTTCCTTCGTATAAGCAATACTGGAGCCTTAAAGGCTTTAGAATGGAGATGCTGCGTTCCTTCGTGTAATGCATATGTTTCTAATCTAAAGTCAAGGAAGCACTATTATAAATGCTGAGAAACAAGAAACTTTCTACAGTAAGGACTCTATACACAATTAAAACATGAAAACACGTATATTCAGCCCAATGCAAGACAGTTAACAACGCTCGAGCGCACATAGCCTGCTACAGAGGTTAAGAGAGCGCGCATTATTGCCATACTGCAAATATTGCACGTGTACCGATTTAGAAATAGCAATATTTCTTTTGCAACAGTGGAGCACCATACTTTTTCAGAAGCCGCTGCGCGTAACATAAAGCTCTCTGCACCGAACGGCATGTGTTCATAGGCCGCATTTCATAACAAACCATTTTATTTCATATTATAACTTCTTCATTGTATCGAAAGTGCCTCGCGGCTCGGACGCTGCCGCATCGCTGTTATCGCTAGCATCGCCGCTCATTCCTGCGCATAAAAGTAAAAAATAATGCGAAACTAAAGTCAGTGTAGCAAATGGCCAGCAGCTGTTTATGTCTTCAAGGCCACCGTCACTCGTTAATGCGGCTAACGGTGTCATAACGAAATACGTAGAGAATAAATTTTTAACAACGTGCAAAAGAACTTCCTGTGGCTTTACCATGCATGACATGGCGACGAAGCAGTAATGCCAGACGCTGGCAGAAGGATCCAACAATGACCCTCAGGCGCATTTTACAGAAACAGCCCGGTGACGGGGCCTGACATGGTTCCGCACGTCTTGGGTCGTGCCAGTGTCGTGCCGCCTGTCAAGCTGCTAGCCGCAGCCGCTGCCACAGCCACATTTTTTTTTTTATGTGCTCTGCCACCTAGCGGGATCGGCGAAGCTCCATAGCTCGCCTGCGAAGCGGCTCGAGTGTCCACTCTTGTTTACTATATTACTCTATGGCGATAGCATCTTATCGCACTCAGGCTTTATACGGAACACGATGCGGCTCCACTTCGGCCATCGCTCTTGTGGCGCGGCGCGCAATGTGACAGGTGCGTTTGCAAACAGCCGCTTGTAATTCAATCATCTGACCATCTGTGTCACCGGAAGTAGCATCGCCTTGCGGCGGCAGTGAAATTTCGTCACGATTCAACACGCATACACACTTCGTTATATTGAGGTTCTAATACATGCTGTTCTATGGACAAGATGCTATGAAAATTTAAATACTTCGTTATATAGAAAATTTCATTATATTGAAGTTCGTTACATCGAGTTTTAACTGTACTACCACTGGTTACCTTATAAAGAAAGCAGGCACCTTTTATGAGTGTTCTTGTTTGCCGTCGTGTCAATCTACTTGTACATATTTATTATTTGGGTACTTATTCGTTTTTTATATTTCTTTCTTTTGGGGAATGTGTTTTACTTGAGGGCCACACAGACTACATCTGTCAGTATTCAATTTTGTTATGGTGCCAAGCTGCAGGCAGTTTGTACATTGCGATACGTTTTGAGATGTTTCTAATGTTCTCAAGCTACTTATGGTTGTACACACGAGGAATGCGGGAGATGGAAATTCAAGACGATGAGGAAAACGTGAACAAGATGAATGCAGGAGCCAACGTTTCGACAAGTGGACTTGTCTTCTTCAAGGCAACGCACGCTTTCCTCGCTACAGTATATATAGGTGGGGTTCTTATAAAGGGGAGAGGGTGTGAGGCGTGAGTGTGCAGAAACGAGGGAAGGTGTGTTAGCGCGTCAAATTGAGAGTAAAAGAACGCTGTGCACAAGGTCAAAGCCAGGGCGACTCCTCATCCCCCCCCTCCCCAGTCTGTCAACCCGATATTGCGAAACACGAACGTTAAGGACATGTTAGTGCACGCAAAAGTCAGCCAACAGCATTCCCCCGTAATAAAAGCATGTTGTCGCCCTAGGTGCAAAACCTGCAGGCACCTTCAAAGTGACATTAAAATTAAAAGCCCCGCAAATAGTAATACACATGAAGTCAAATCTAGCTTCACTTGTACAAGTTCGGATGTTATTTATATGCTTGAATGTTCCTTCTGTAAGAAACAATATATCGGTGAAACAGGACAATCAATGAAGGTCAGATTAAACGGACACCACGCGGACAGAGCTAAAAAGCTTCCCAAAGCCGTCGCCGAGCATTTAAACCAACCAGGTCATAACTTTGATCAACTTAAAATCTACATCTTACATTCAAATTTCCGTTCTGAACGAGAAAGAAAATACAGAGAATCATACCTTATCCATAAGTTCAAGACATTGCAACCAATAGGCATAAACGTTTTAAAGGGAGCTTTAGAATCTATTCGCTATTGCTAAACTTCAAGCTATAGGCAACAACACATAGTTGGAATTCTCGGCGTATCGCCCCACCCCTTTTTTTTCTATTCCTCTCCTTTTTTTTCAGCCAGCGTGTCAGACGCCCTTGACACGCCGGCTAACACGCGTGGGTTGACAGACCGGGTGGGGGGTGAGGAGTGGCCCTGGCTTTGACCTTGTGCACAGCGTTCCTTTACTCTCAATTTGACACGCTAACACAGTTTCCCTCGTTTCCGCACTCTCACTCCTCACACCCTCTCCCCTTTAGAAGAACGCCACCTATATATACTGTGGCGAGGAAAGCGCACGTTGCCTTGAAGAAGACAAGTCCATTTGTCGAAACGTTGGCTCCTGCATTCACCTTGTTCACGTTTTGCTCATCAAATGGTTGTAAAGTTACACAAATGTTTGTTTACAAATAAACACGTCACCTGTAAATATGGTTTTTGTCTGCACAAGTTCTCCACTGTTGATTTTCTGAAGGACCATTGACTGCTGTGTTAAGCCAATTGAAAAACTGGAATAACAGTTCTACTACCAGCTTTACAATATAGTTTATCCATTAGCGGGATTCTCCTTGTAAACTGCAAGACAACAGTTTTCAGCTAAGCTTGGGCAAGTATAAGCATTTCTAGTAATCAAATGGCATCATCACTTACCAATTTTGTGTACCAAAGTTGGTAATGAAACATTATTGGAGGTTTTCATAGAAAGTATGACATCTACCGCTATGCATGTGCAGCAGAAAGAGCGATTTTTCATTATGCCCCTTTATTTTCAAAAATGTAAGATACAGCTTAAGCAACTATAGCAGTTCAGCCTAAGCACACACTGAGTGCACATAATGCATTGCAGCCCACTGATTTTGTTCAGCCGTTCTCAACGTTCGAGCACCATGCCTGTAAATAGTTCTGCATTTTCAGAATCAGAAAGGACGATTGTCTAGTGACACTAGTAGATCAGTATTAGCATACTACGCTATGCATGTAGGCTGTAGCAGGTCACTTAATAAGCATGTCTGTCTGAAACATTGCAACTAATGCACGATTATATTTCCCTTTTTCCGCAGGCCACGAGTAGATAGCACTGCATGTGTACCTTATGTGCCAGTAGACTTTGTGGGGTCTTCGGGTCTCACAGGAGTACCGACCACCGCGGGTTCGACCTTAGCGAGCCACAGGGCCGCGTCAGCCGTCAGCCTCTAGCGCCGCTGCGCGCGAGCTCAGGCCACAAGGGGCTACCGAGTGACGCACGCAAAACACAGTATTGCCCCAAAATGAAGGAAACCGTTTATTGTTTCCAACGGCACCCAACACTGCACAAACGCCCGGTCCCGGCACGGCGGGGAACCAAAGGGGTGCCGCACCAAGGGCGAAAAATACAGCTAGGGGCGCCTGTAGCACGTCGCTGCGAGAGCACAGGCTCAAGCTGGGACGCGCCGCTAGGAAAAGTCCCGGCGGCTATGCTACTTGCTCTGGCGATAACCAATGGGCCAACTCGCGAGAGCTCGGGCAATCTCCTTCGGCTTGGGCCTTCGATGAGTGCGGCTCGGCGTGGTACGACCTAGCGCGAGCACTAGGCACCCGTTCTTAGGCTTAGCGTCGGGATAGGAAACAACACGAGGTACGCGCTCCCCGGACGGGCAAAGGCGCCGTGCGTGAGCTCAATCCTAGTCACAAAGGTGTCGGCGGATGAGAGAGAGCATCGTACGTACCGGGCGCTGTCCCAAGGAGAAGAGAAGCCTCGTACCGTCACGGCAGTAGCCACCAGGGGCCGCGCCGTGACGTCACTAGCTCCGCCCCCGCCACGAACCACCGCGCGAGTGGAGCGCCACCGCTAAAACTGGTTCGGAGCAAGGACAAGGTGGCTAAGGATTACAGACATGGGTGAAATGCGCCCGCGCAAAGGCGCGTCGAATTCCCCAAATCCCCACATCCTCCTCTCCTTAATTACCCCCCTACCAGTCTGGCGAAGAAGCTGGTAGGGGCTAATGCACCAAAGACAACTGAGCCTTTCATGCACTAGCTAATTGCTACCTCAGCCCAGCAAGCATTTTTCGTCCCAAAAAAAACATACATACAATGATAATGGAAAAATAAAAAAAATAATACACTCTAAAATACAAGAAAATGATGCCGCGAAGGAGGGGAAGAAATATTAACAAAAGAGTCTGCCGCTAGCGCGGGACAATGTCCGGGGGTGCGAAGAGAACGCGGCGCGTATAGTTCTGTGGCTAGGGCGGTGGCTGAAGTCGCTGGAGTTGCGATCGTGGGCTTGATAGCAGGCCAGTTAACGCAGGAACGGGCTCACCGTTGTTCTATCGGAGTTGCCGGCGAGACCGAGGAGTGTCGCTTTCGTGGTGGTGGTGGTCCCGAACTCCAGGTGGACGGGGCAGGACACTGCCAGGTCAGCTGGCCACGCCGCCGTATGCAGGATGGATGGGCAGCCACAGCGGCGGTTACAGGGCGTTCGCGCGGCGTCGGCGACTGCCGAGCCGAGCTCCTAGCGTGATGTCATAGGGTCCCGTCCACCATCGGTATCCGCGGCGATCCGATGGAGTTGGTGCGGCTCCTTCAGCTTGCTTCAATGAGCAACAGCCCTCACGCACGCACGCACGCGCGCACACACACACGCGCACAACCCTCGTGGCACCGCGCATCACGGTAACCGCGCCTCACTCCTCGCTGTCCGCCATGCCGCCCGTTGGCCACAACGCGCCGCGCCGATCCAGGCGCGAAGCGTCCCTCTCTCCCGCACCAACGAGTCAAGGGGACCACTGTCACCCCCCGCGCTGCACGACACGCCAATCACCCACCCCCCTCTTGGCAAAAAAAAAAGAAGCAAGGCAAAAAACGAAAACGAGAATAAAAAAAACACACAGAGAGGTAAACAAGAACGGTCAAAATCTATGTACAAGTAACAAAAAATTAACTATACAACTGTACACTTAAAACACAAAAACAATAATTACGCTCAGCATGCGTACAAACAAACAAAAAATTACCGACGATTACGTTACTTCCTAATGCGAAATTTGAGCGCAGCAAATAAGCTGTTTCACCTTTTCGATAGATTGAGGCAAAGAAATAGAGAAACACATGTATGCGCTATCACAGAATTTTTTTTTATTTTTCACACGTATTCCTTTAACAAAGACTCCACTAACAGTTCTTGACAGTCATGAAGGAAGCTTTGTGGTCGGAGAAATAGACTGATATATGTTCGACTTGGTACACCAATGCTTGATTCTCAAAGACGAGATCTATACAAGTGCCTCGCGAGGTTGTCACAGCCGTGGGACGCGTTACGAGTGAGAGGAACGGGATGTTCTCCCGCATAAGTGTTAGGAAATTGCTGTTTGTCTTTATGTCAACATTAAAGTCCCCCACTACTAACATCGGTGTGGATCGATGGACGGTTAATGCGAGTTGCAGGAAGCGCACGACGTCTTTCGTGAGTGCGGTAGCGGACTCACGAAAGCGGTATCAGTCGGTCGCTGCTAGC